>NW_028301539.1:2160000-2377500 GCF_042242905.1 Orbicella faveolata | reverse complement strand
ATTTGAACAGTTATTTATCTCTATGTCAGTGAATAACGGAAGATATTTACCTCCCGGGTTACCTCTTATTCGATGATCGAAGATGTCAATACAGGCCTTTGAAATGTTCACATGTGGATGACCTCTATCAGTGAAACAGGACATATCTTTACTTCTAAAAGCTCTGTCCATTCGGTGTCTATTTTAGACAGATTCGACTGTATTACTTCGCTAGTCAGTACATTAACTAGAGTGCTAAACAGCTACCTCTTACTAACCCGACCACTTATTAGTGACGATGATCGCGACGGAGTTTGCCTTGATCAGCAACACACTCGCACTGTACTCTTAATAGCGGAAAATCGCAACAGTGTATTATTTAGAAAACAAACAATATAGAATCAGATATAGAACGTCGACAAAATAAAGCTCAAACTTACTTACGTTATAGATCTTGTAATCTTTGATTCAGAAATGACTCTCAAAGGGAAAGGAAATTAACAGAGAACTCGAATAAATACTGCTTCAGTCAGCTCAGTGGTGTTCTCGTGAACTTTGCAGCGCTCAAGTTACAGGAAAGCGAAATTTTAAAATAGCAGTAACTAAAGGTGGGCGTAACGCCATCCCGCAGACTAGTGAGAGAAGGTCTAAAACAGAACTCTGTTAAGGCGGGGGTCTACCTAGTCTCCTCCGCAGCCGTTTTTTGGGATGTCACGCAACGCTCCCCCCAAAGAAACGGCTGCTCACATCCGAACTACATTCTTTTCCTTTTGTGTTTGTGGTTTGTTTGCGCTCCGTTGAACAGACCAATCACATAATAGCAAAGTGCGAATGACGTAAGCTTTCGCGCGGAAAGGTCTGCGGTGCAAACACGCGAGGGATTTCTGGCTTTTGTTTCACGCCGCACGTCGCCAAAAATAGGCGGTGTTCGCAGGTTACGATTATGACGGACGAAAAAAATTGTAAATGAAAGTCCTAAGTACAAGTGCTTCATGTGCTCATCGCTATGTTCAGCTATAAATGAGACAATATATATTTTCTCGAAATGTCAAATTGTAAGCGTCAATCAAGGGCCAAACGCTTCCTACAGATTGTAATCAGGCCGGAAAAAGCGGCATTCAGAACTCGATGTCAACAAATCGAGCGAAGCTACTTGATTTCCTGGTTCCTTTATTAAGTTAAAATAGATATCTTCCTTCTCGACAGTAATTTTTTGAGTTGAAAGCTTCTAATAATTAACTTGAACTTTGAAGAGTCTTCAGCTACATAGAAAGTTCGTTCAAGCGTCGCCGGTATTTTTCGGCGTCCGTAAACAAAAGCCGGAAATCTGTATGTTTATTTGTGACATCTCCCACGACGGGATACAAAGACAAAAAACATTCCCTGATTGGACAAGTTTCAAAGGGCGAATTTGGCGCGAAAACGTTCTTGAAAATGGAACGGAAGCGGTGATTGGCTAATTTCGTGAAAGGAATGTTGTTCGGATGTGAGCAACCGTTTCTTTGGGGGGAGCGTTGCGTGACATCCCAAAAAACGGCTGCGGAGGAGACTAGGGTCTACCTGAATTTAAGTAGAATTTTAGGAAGTTTAAAGAGCGATTAAAAAGGGATAAAATAGGTTATGGAACACCACCAGACAGTTGAACGTCCCCGAAAGGGCACCCCGGGCTGGTGGACAACTGTTTGGTGTACGTCTACCAATTTTTAACTTCAAATTCTAATTTTAAAACAACACCAAATCTTAAAAATTTCCTATTTCCATAAATTTTACTAATCCTTTGAAAAAAACTATTTACAAAACAGCCCAAAACATAGATATGTGGGATGAGCAGAGAGCTTCTTGACTGCTTGAAATATGAACGAGATATTTGCATTAAAACCATAATACCCAGCCAAAACACGGCCTTCATGTAGACCCCCGCCTTAACCTCGCAAAGTTTGACTGAAACTGTTTGAACAAGTATAAATATTATCAACGACAGTTTTTGCAATTAACAATATTTAAAAGAACCCGCGTGTGGTAAAAATGAAAAAAAAACTAAAAACATTTTTTTTTTCATACTTGGTCGTATGGTCGTAATCTTCCTCAGTCGTAATTACTCTTATCTATTTTCTGTTTGTTATTACTGACATACAATCCTTTGGTGGTTCTCTACCGTAAAAAACCTTATTTTGAGATTTGATCATTTGTGCACATTAGACTTAGGGACTGTGCAATAATTACCTGGAGATGGGGGGGGGGGAGGGTGCCAAATAGAGAGGGGGGCATAGGAGAAAATGACAACAAGAGACGGGGGTTGGATGTAAAATTTAATACATACAGGGACGGCATTACTTTTTCATTCCTTTTTGCAAACTGGAAAAGTAGTGGAAGAATTATTAGAGTTCAAATATAAATACTAACATTGGAATAAAACTGACAAATTTATCAACTCTAAGGTGTTAAAGGGGAACTTTGGTGCAAAAATAAGGATTTTTCAAAAGAAAGGCCAACCATCATTGCTTCTGATTTTCCTATTCCCGTTGTTGTATCTTACAAATTAGAGAATAATTCTGCATTGAAGTTGACTTAAAATGCGATTAGAAATCCGCCATCTTGGAAACGGATTGCCTGCTCAGAAGTCGGTCAGCGTATCATCGTATGACGTCAAATCGTCAAAACAATTTGATCCTTCCGCGTCTTCCAGTTGTGTACTTTACATTTAGGGAGGTCTAGTTCGAAATATTGCTGAATTCAGGTTTGAATTATGTCCGAAGCTGGGTCTTCTTTCGATAATTTCGACGATAAACAAGACGGTGAAAGGTTTACCATGATTCTTATACGTCGAAGAGTCATTTGAAGTGATGTTTGTACCGGAGGAAGAACTCCAAAAAGTAAACTAGGTATGAGGAAATCAATGGGAGGAGACTTTTTTCAAGGAGAGGTTAGCCTTAATATTATCATTATGTGAGGGGGGTTGAAGTTAATTTTTGCTTAATGAGAGGGGGGATATGATTTGGTTTTGGGGCATATTTCACCCATTTCCCAGACCCCTCCCCTCCCTCCAGGTAATTTATTGCACAGTCCCTTAGACAATACTGGCACAACTCCTGTAGGCTGCTCCCTGCCTATTCGAGGCTATAGTAAGTATGGCAAACGTTTCGTTTATGTTTTGTTTATGGTTCCGAAATCATGTTCATCATTTTTTTCAAGTTACGGGAAAAGCGCTCATTTGAGTCATCACAATGGCATGTTGGTAGTTATTCAAAAGCTAAATTAAAATGTAGATATAAAATATATTTTTTAAGCTGCCTCAAGTAGCAACGTAAAATGAGTGCGCAATAAGGCATGATGCGCTCAATATGCGCGAGCTTCCCAGTCTCAGTTCTGTCACCTGTATTGTACTTTGTCAACGTTACACTGTCAAACAGAAAGAGCATTTTCATAATGAAGTGTCTACAGATGGTATATTTCTCGTTGCGCCACTCGCGCGATTCACGCTCTGTCCAGCTTAATCGTTTTTTTTCCGCAGGCAAGAGTTGAGTGAAAAAAATTTGCATTTTTTTATAGACGTTGACACATGATTTACCAATCCCCAAAAAAGTCTCATTCTTTAGGCGATCTGAGACTAGTAGTATTGCCTCTAGGGGAGAAATAAAAGAAATAACCCAACTGCAGGAAAACAAGGAGCAAAATAGGAATTTCATAGTTCGTGTATTTTGTTTATGAGGGGCACATGAAATTCCTGAATAAACATTTTTTAGCTCTCAATCTAAAACGCACTCTTGTTTCGGCAATTTTAATACTACCCAATAAGAGATACGATGTCCTTCTGGTTAGCGCGTTTGACTCCGAAGCGATGGACCAGTATCAGAAAGTGAGAGGAGAGATTGGTACCTACCCACATCCCCGTAAGAAGTCAGCGTTAAGCACTGACCTCAAAAGCCACGTCACCTGACCTTATAGTTGTTTTCACATGGCGTCACTAAAATTCAAACTACAAAATTATTGATCTTCCTGAGATTTTACTTAATGATGTATAAGAGCAGCTGAAAACTAATATTCATACAAATTTTCGTTCCGAATGGGTTCTTGGTTTTGTTATACACTACGCTTGAATTTCTAAGCTATTGCGTGACGCGGCATTTACATGACGGCCTAGAGAGCTGTCATGATGGTTAAAAAATTGACTTATTTCGAGAAATTTGGCTATCTGAACAGTTCATGTCTTAGAAAAAGTATAATTTGAATGTTTTAGAGTTCCTCGAGGGATAAATTCACGCTTTTGTAGCAAAACTCAGTGACAGATGTTTCTGTTGGTTTCCGGCCGCCATGTTGGTGCCCATACGGATGGGCACCAGCATGGCGTCTCCGTACAAATCTCTATAAATTTGGGTAAAAAATTTCTCCGCACATCTTGCATAAGAAAAATTGCTGTGATCAGAATCTTGGCGAGAGTCTTTGCATATTTACCTTCTTTCATTTCCCAGATTCTGGACTTTATCTATTGAATGGTTTTGATTTATATTTTGATCTATCTTGAATGGCGTGACACTGAAAACCAGCAATTATCAGGCTTTAACCTAACCTTTTTCAAAACACATGAGAGCTTTTCAATGTAATTTTTCCAATAATTGTTATAATAAAAACAAATAATAAATGAAAGGCACACTGCTCTACATCTTTTGCATGATCCGTATACAACCGTATTCTGTTTTTTGTACAGAAAGAAATTGCATTTTTCTGTCCACGAGCCGATGTCATGGTATATTTAGCCTGCAGAACAGGCGGATTAGCGGAACGCCATCGCATTTTGCTCTCTGCCCTGCTCACCCGCTCGTTCTGCAGGCTTTGGTATATTAGATTATGAGCAGAGAAATTTAATTGTTCTCTCCGCGAAGAAAAACAGAAACGTCATTACGTAGCGACAGCAGTGACGGTCAGCTTGTTTCACTCTGAAAAGAAAACTTTCATAAATTTTTCTAATTACAAGCTTTGTTAGGAAAAAAAGGTTATCTTTTCCTGCCGTAGACAAAATAATGACTGTCAGCTTGTTTCACTCTGAAAAGAAAACTTTAACACATTTTTCTAATTATAAGCTTTATTAGGAAAAAAAGTTTACATCTTTTCCTGCCGTAGACAAAAGAATATTTTAACTTGATCTACATTTTTTCTCTGTTTACCGGCCATCATTTAGTAATTTTCAAGTTTAAATATTACTTTCAGATATAGCCCACACTGTTGGGAACATCGTAATTACGGTATACATAGTCGATCCTATGAGAGCCTTGCAAAGAATTAGCCAGGAATGACATTTTTTGCGATTAAAATGTTTTGTAATTTAAGATACAATGTACAGAATATATGTATATTCTGAGAAAAACGTCAACTCATATTTTCAATGGGTCGAGAAGTTTGAACACCAACACTAGGTGTCAAATCTGGCACGTCAACAAAGTGTTTTACTGGTGGAGAATTAACAAGGCCAAAAGTTAATTTGTTTCTTTTAATGAGAAGGCAACAACATCCAACCTTGCTCTCAACCTCAGGCTAAACAGCAAAGCTTTTGTAAAGCAAGGCTCTTAAGGAATAAGAACGCAACAAAATGTTTCATGGATACTCACCAGAAATATAGTCCGCCCCTTTTTGACACTTTTGTCCAATCAAGGATACGAACAATTCGTTTATACGAGCATCTCGTTATAACGGCGAACTCTATTCTTGGCTCAACGAAAAGCATCCTCAGTCATTTTCAGTTCTTAAGGAGGCCCTTTGATACGACTATGTGTCGGTGGTCGGATTAACAGGTTCTAGAGTATTCATTTTTTATACTGAAAGTTAGAACTTTGACACCCACCTGTATTGGCCCGCCCTCTTAACAGATGATCACGGACTTCTCGCGCCCTTTTGAATCCCGGCTACACACCCTTCAACAATGTATATCCCTCTCTGAAACTGTTGTTAAGACCGCGAGAAAGCTCTGACTATCGAGTGGTGCTTGAATGGCTCGGGAACACGATTACAAAGGCTCAAATTACCAGTTTCTAAAAACCCCAAAGTGACGGTTTAAGTTTGGCATTCATTTTTAACAAACTATGTCTCCCTTGGTTCCGTCTTCTGATGGATCACGAGCAAAGAGCCAATCACAAACTCCGTTTCAATTTTACAAACTCGGATGAGTAAGAAGCTGCAACCGCCAATCCAAACCCATGAATTTGTATTAAGGCTGGAAAACCTCTCTGAATTTATAAAGAAGATTGAAACTGATGAATTGTGAATTTTATATATGAATATTTAACTGCAGACAGTACTGTTTCGGCCTTCTGGGCCTCATCAGTGCAGTGCTGAAGACTGGGATGGAGGCTAAGCTTAAAAAGCCGCCCCAAATACTACACATGTGGTAGTATCTAAGCCATTACCAGAGTGCTCAAACTAGCGAGCTAGTGAGCATGCGCAATTGCAACAGTAACGACTCATCCCAGTAGAGTGCTCAAACTGGACATGAAAGCAGAGCTTTGTATGCCAGCGAGCTATATCTAACTGCAGACAGTACTGTTTCGGCCTTCTGGGCCTCATCAGTGCAGTGCTGAAGACTGGGATGGAGGCTAAGCTTAAAAAGCCGCCCCAAATACTACACATGTGGTAGTATCTAAGCCATTACCAGAGTGCTCAAACTAGCGAGCTAGTGAGCATGCGCAATTGCAACAGTAACGACTCATCCCAGTAGAGTGCTCAAACTGGACATGAAAGCAGAGCTTTGTATGCCAGCGAGCTATATCTAACTGCAGACAGTACTGTTTCGGCCTTCTGGGCCTCATCAGTGCAGTGCTGAAGACTGGGATGGAGGCTAAGCTTAAAAAGCCGCCCCAAATACTACACATGTGGTAGTATCTAAGCCATTACCAGAGTGCTCAAACTAGCGAGCTAGTGAGCATGCGCAATTGCAACAGTAACGACTCATCCCAGTAGAGTGCTCAAACTGGACATGAAAGCAGAGCTTTGTATGCCAGCGAGCTATATCTAACTGCAGACAGTACTGTATATTCTTCAGTATTATGAACTTTTTAGTATTATGAATCATTCGATAGAGAGGTATAGTGTAAATATGTGAATTTTGATACTCGTAGTTTATGATATTAAAAATTTCTACGGTTTACTGAACTAGCGCATTTTTTGAGAAAATTTCTTAAAAAAAGGCTTTACTTCAATGCACCTTACCCTGTATACTGCGGGCTGCGCCCGCAGTCCGAGCGGCAGTAACTTAAAGACCAAGCTGTCCTCCTTAAACGGACTGTCACTTAAACAACCGTCGGAACGATAATAGTCATTTTCTTCGCAGTTAACAAAAACGAAGACAAGGCCCGTCTTCTAATAGTTAACATGAGAATTTCGGGTTTTATTTGACGAGGAACAGCATATTTTGTTCAAAATAGCACAACTATTATCCTACCTGGCGACACTCGACGAACTTCGAGCGAGTTGCCATGTTGAACGCCAGCGGCCCATTTTTAGAGCCAAATCAGAAGCTTGGAGACACAAAATGTTTCATATTTTTCATTTTTTGCAATGTGATATGGTTTTTGGAACTGTGAATCCCTTTTCGTGAATATTTAATGCCATCTCCAGCGAGAAAAGGTTCCCGATTTTAATGCTTTTCCTGTTAACATACATTGACGTATATGTGAGGACAGTAAAGTTTTTCCCGCCTGCTAAATCCTGATTGGTCAATTCAAATTTCAGTCGCGCCAGCCGTATGCCAAGTACTACATCTGATCTCGTTCCCTGAGACCGAAACAACCTTTTTGGTAAGCACCAAGAAGTCGAGACCTTCGGAAGAAATCGGAATATGGGTCAGCATAAGTCACTTTCTCTACGCATGTTCGGAAACCTTTATTGAACTTGAACACATGCGCAGAATCCAAACGAAACCATGCAGGATTTTCTGGTTTTTGTTTCTGATGTCGTTCTGAGCATCTAGCGTTCGGTCACTGTCGACCGAACACGCGCGGGTTCAGGGAACGAAATTGTTAACGAGCATATGCTAGTTGGATAAAGTGACAAAGGGAGGTTTTCACATGCGTACAACTGAAGAATAAGCAACGTGCACAGATGCGGTAATGTTCCATGTTGGAAAATGTTCCTTACAAAAAGCGTTGGTTCCTCAGCATCTTATTACGTATGCTTAGTAACGTTAGAAACAACTCTTTTTCGCATCATCAAAACCTTACATTTATTTCTTAATTTGTTAACCATAAAAAATCATTTACTCATTGAATTATAAGTTTTTTATGATGTCCGAAAGTCCTTCTAAGAAAACAAATAACCATTCTACGATCACAAGTCCAGCCTTGACCCCTCTTCTCGCTTTGTTCCTTCTGCCATCTTCCTGGATTCACCACCTATGTTATATCACTCATCAATAAACGAATGTACATTTTTTTTTTTCTGTAAACGCCCAACGAGTATCCCAGTGATATCTATATGGGAGCTTAACGCCCCCCCCCCCCCCGCCCTCCTACGCCTCGCTGAAGAAGGGTGCTATATTCCTCCCCCCTGAAAGGGCGGGGAAAAGACTATCATAACCATTGATTTAATGATTTTATTAACAATAGTTTAACTCTTCTCTTTTTCGTCAGGAGGAAGCAGTTTCTGTTGGTCACCCTCTGTAGCTATAGTTGAGCCTTTCTTTTTGGAGAAAGTCACAAATATCAAAATAACTATCGAAAAACACACATCAAAACCGAACAAAGTGAGGCAAAGATTGCGCTCAATTTGATCAACCAAATACAGAATGATAAACACCGGTATATCGAACACTATACGGTAGAACACTGCAGCTGGAACATATGGATGATTGATAGTGTTGGCGTTTGCCAGGAGATACCATCCATGAATAGACAAGGTGAAAAAAAAGCCTGCCAAGAACCCAATGGAGTGTCCCTGGAAGTCATCGAGTTGGAGGAGATACTGGGCAGTATCAGGCCTTATAACAAACACAAGCCAGAAAAATAGCTCAAACAAACCGACGAAAAAGACGGCTGCGATGGATCCCCCTGATGTAATACCGCGGCACTTCAAGATTGGTGATAAACTCTCTCGGAAAAAGAGGTTCATCGAGGCTCCTTCCGTCTCAAGGCACCATATTACAAGGGTGATCAGAGAGAGTGACGTGTCAAGGCACATGAAAACCAGAGCAAATGAGAGCGGAAGCATGTCCCTAAGGATCAGCATTAGTAGGATTCCGTTCACGCCGATACAGCGCCAGAGGATGGACACTAAAATGGTCGCATGTATGGGGTCCTGGTGGTTGGAGCGTGCTGAGACGACGAACAAGAAGCCAATGATGACCACGCCCAGTCCAATAAGGCGAAGGTAGCCTTCAGTACGACCCAGGAAGTCCAACTGCAGAAGGATACTCCATAGCTGCGGACAGACGAGTAAACTACCCCCTCCCACACAGTAAGCTAGCACTGAGGACCACTGGGTGAATTTTTGTACTTTGGTCATTGGCTCTGTTCTCGGAATAGACATCATGAACATAAACCAGTCACAAAGAATCGCTTTAGCAGTTGCCATGATTTCGTCTGAAAAGAAAAATAGTTGTTAACATATTACTTATAACAAATCAGCTACTCAGAGTAGGATGCCAACCGCCGGAGTCACTGCTGTTACAAGTCGTTTCCAGATGTCTTTGTCAGCAATTATTAGCGCGTTGGACGTTGGTTCGAGAAGTCTGGGTTCGCGCACTTGTTAGGAGTAGAGAGGAGTGTTGTATTGTGTTGTGTTCTCGGGCACGTGACCGCTAAAGTGACCGAGTGGTTCTCTCCATGGGAGATTCTTAATGCATGGGTATGCAAGAAACTCTGAGAGAGTGGCAAAGCCATAGCGACAAACCGAATAATAGAAACAATCTTTTTAGGCCTCCATCAATTGAATACTTGAGATAATAAGCGATGAAGTCAATGAACGCGAAACGGACCTCACAGCAGGAACAACAAAAATAGCAAGGTACGATTTTTCTATGAGCACTGACGCATAGCTTACTCAGCGGGAAAAAGCTGACATTATGAATAGAGATACACATTTCATTAAGCTACCAACTAACCTACTATGTGCGTGCTTTCCTATCTCAAAGCTTAAAGTTATAACCTTCTGCTGCTCTTAAGTTTGAATTTACTTTTTCGGTTTTCTTGCCTCTTTACAGTGGTTTGTTTTTCAAACCCGGACCACGGACGAATACAAACATTTCAAGTCGTATGGTCAACCCTTTAATTTGGTCTCATCTCGTTTCTCGTTTCAGCGAATATGAGCCAGCTGACTCCATTGACTCAACAGAACGAACATTATCTTACCCTTATCACCCGGTAGTGGAGCACAGCTGAGAAGAAATTACGACGTTCGTAAGCCGACCGACTCCAGTCCCGTGCTATCCGCAAACATTTCCATTAGACTCTAATACCTCCTCAGAGGTTTTGCGTTATGAATTAATTCATGAATTCCCGCCGGACCAAATAATACGGTAGACTGAGCACTTTGTATGCTCTAAAAACACTCATAACAATAATGAACGAATCTCAAAACAAGAAATTTGTGCAAGAAACACTGCTTTTAATCATTACTACTAATCGTTCATGACCGTTATCAAAACTATATTGAAAGTATTAAAACCTACGATAGCTTATAGGGAAAATAAACTCAAATTCGTCGTGCAAAAAGTAAACAAATCTTTTGTTCCATAAAGAAAAATAAAATTCTTTACTCAAGGCTAAATTTCTAATGTTTCAGTGTTGGTTGCTTTATCAATGTGTCCACCCGCACAACAAGGACACGTCATGTTGCTTACATGTTGTCTTATTGGCTCGTTCGGGCGCGAAAAGCGTTCCCTTGCTCCGTACAAGATGTCCCTCGGGACGTCCCCCATTAACTGTAATTGTTGTGCAAGGCAAATGGAGACTCACACGAAGTAGTCCCTTCATCTTGGCAGCAGTAAACTCTCATTGATTGAAGCCCCGCTGAATGTGTTTACATTTTTGCCACTAAGTTCCGAAATTGTTTTGATAAAAATGTCAAATAATCGTCCATTATTCACTCGTGTTTCCCTAAACAAATCTCTTCTGATTGATATCCAATCACAGTTTTGACATGGGTCAATAAATTCTTACACTGACTATCGCAGAAGATGTAATACGACGTAAGTAAGTTTTTGTCGCGCCACCTTAGAATCTTAGTCCACGAAAACTGTCCAACGTGAGCAAACCAACGCGATCTCTTTTTAGTCGGATGCTTATAACAAAAGCGAACTGCATGGTGTGGGCCTTTGTCTTAACGATAATCCCAAGTGAAAACGGATTAATTAACTTCGAAGGAGACAAGTTTCAGGCTTCGTTGAATAACTTTTACTTCTCGCGATTCCGTGGTTGGTGAATCTTAGGACAATTCTTGTCTAGTTTGCTGTGCCCTTTAAATACAAACGTCGTTTAGAACGGGCACATTTTGCATTGCAGATTATGATTTCTTAGGCAGACAAAAAGAGTAAATTGCGTATACAATCAAGTAAATACGATCCCCCATAAAACAGGATTAGATGCAATGTAGTTCCTAGAAAATGTTATCTTCTAGTCATGGCTAAATTTAGTCAGGAAAATGTACGTCCAAACGAAAACGAAAAAAGTCCGGTTTTGCTCATAATACTAGCCGCTTGCCGTGTGTGCCACGTTACTCATTTCGGAGTACGGTTCTCTGATTGTGTAACTTTCGATTCTTTAAAGTTTAAGGCTGAAACAGTACCAGGCTATAAATTAAATAACCATTTAGTGTGAAATGGTATTTTCACTAACCTGATGTTTCGTTTCTCTCGCTTTGGGCGGCTGGTATCTTAACTGAATTACCTAAGTTAGCATGGAAAAAGCGTCGAAGCTGTACGTACTCGTATCGACTTTACTCCCGCTATGCAAATGCGATTCTTGTTGCTCAGAGCGACCTTAGTAGAGGTTATACGTTAATTGTGATGAAAACAAAAACCCCAAAAAGCTTTGACTTGACTTATAAAAGCCGAGGGGGCTCTCTGTTTGCATGCTTATTAAGCAGACATAAATTGTAAGAAATTGGATTTTAATCTGTAGCAGGGAAATAAGTACCGTCGAGAAACAGGCGGAAACACAGAATATTTTGCGACTTAACTTTTTAGCATTAACAAAGAAAACATCTGAAATCTAAACATTGTCACAAACAGAAACTTTGTTTATTTATTTTTTAAAATATTCATCAATTTCCCTATTCTTGGTGTGATGAAAAGAACAGCACGCATTTGTGAAAGTCGAACAATTACCACTCTCAGCTTTAGTGGCGCCTGAAATGAAATTACAAATGACTTAGAAAACGATTTTTCCACCGTAATCCACTTAAAGTGATTTAATTCAATTCTTGTTCGTCGTGGTGATCCCTGTCTGTTTAAACCTGCGAGCAACACAAACATACTACCAACATTCATGTTTAGAGGTCACGAACTTGTCGCCTTGCAATAAGCAGTCCTCCAGGGCCGAGAATAAGTAAAATAAATATAATATAACATGAAACAAACTGAACATTTTAAATTGATGCAAAAAAACTATTTCTTTGAGATGGAAACTAATGTCACATATTGTCTTTAGCAAATGGTTGCCAAGGATTGAAATAAGGTCGGCAGAAATGCCATTTTTATGCGTTTTCTAAATTCAGAGAGCTAGTGCTGCCATGATTTTTACGTATCAATAGGCCTCTCCGCAAATATTCGGATATTTTTTGGTACATTTAGAAGTTTTCCGAAATATTTAGAAATATATTAAGATATTCATAAATTTAGAGATACAGTCAAACCTGTATTAGGTTGGCAAACTTAAAAGACCGATCTGCTAAAACGTGGACAAAAAAAAACCATGCATTCTTTTTGCAGTGTCCATTTGATACAGGTTTCTAACAATAGAAATGACCATAATAGTCAAGTTTAAGGTGTCCGCGTCCGCTTAATAGAGGTGTCCGTTGAATACAGGTATTTTTTACAGTGGATGTGGGAAGAGGAAAATGGGACTTGTACTGTTGACCACTTAACAGAGGGTGTCCGCTTAATATGGGGTCCGCTTAATACAGGTTTGACTGTATTAGGAATTATTGATAGCTTTTTTTGAGTCAGTCCTGTGTTTTCCTCGCTCTCCTCTTGAAACAATACTCAGTTGTATGCTAGAAACAAATCCGATTTCGCCCATGAAAAATATCGGTATTCCATATTACAAAGAGCGGCAGCCTCATCCCCAGGGCCTTTCCTTTCCCAATCTTTAGGGGCAAAGCCCTGGTAGCGAGATTGAAAAAGCGACAAAACAGCAATTTTCTGAATTGGTGGATGCTGGTAACATCCCAGAGCCTGATTCTTCTTCCTCAACCCGGTCCTACTACTGCAAGAAAAGTTTGAAAACTTTAGCCTAAGTGAGTGAAATCAGTTTACTTTTCTCAAATAAAACAAAAAGATGTTTAGAGGGTTTTCCGAGATATTCTGAAAATGTCTTGTGATTGTTAGAAATTTAATGAGAACTTCTGAAAAGATAACAACAGTTTTTCGACATCTTGGGTCTTCTCTTGAACAATCTTGTGTCACCGTGACCTAATTTTAGATTTATTTATTTATTTATTTGTGCTGTGTTATCATTGAGAGAGTACGCCAATTGCTTCTTATCCTGCTTTAAAAGGTTCCACAGGCTCTCAGAGATTAACTCAGAACTGAAAACTCTAGCGAGGTATTGCCATGCACTAAGCATTACCATGTGCATTTCAGTTTGCACAAAACTGGGACGTGTTCCCGTCGGCCCCCTGGACTCTTATTTTTCCACATCGGTGTTTCATTGTTGGGTGACATAAACAGTTACAATGAAATTTCCACTGACAATTTTTTTGTGTGTGTTTGTGTGTGTGGAGTAAGGGGGGGTGGGGGGGGGGGACGGCAATTATGAAGATTTGCCCGAGTTAAATTTCGGTCCAACTCCAACCTCGTTCCCAGGGTCTCTGGAACGAGGTTGGTCCAACTCTTGGCATTACAAAGACCCAGCTGGCACACCGCTGTAGGCACTTGACTCTACTGAAGTATGAAGTCATCTGTTACTCCTTCCTGGATGGAATGCTAGTCAATCGCATTGTTACCCCAACATTTTATCGGCAAGCACTACCAACAGACCAATTTCGATATATTAAAATTCAGCCTAAAACAATAGACTTTACCACTAGGCTCTGGGGAATGAACCCCACAAACTCTGAAGTCATTCCCCAGAGCCTCTTGCTGAGGTCTATTGTTTTAGGCTGAATTCTATTATATCGAAATTGGTCTATTGGTTGGCGGTGTTTATTTATACCGCAGTATACAGACGGAAATGAAAGGAAGAAAAAGAAAAGAAAAGAGACAAAAACCAACAAACAAATCGTTAGACTTAATTAGTGCACATTAACAGAAGCCCGACAAAGCTCTTTGTTGTGTTGTTGTTCGGTGTTTTGGCCTTGACCATGCACAAAATAAGAGGGTGTCTACTTCTGTCTGTCTGAGCAGCTAACCAATAGAAACGTTTTGATACCGTTATTCTGTCCAGTTCCAGGCTCTCTATGTCAGTAATGCTCTTCTATTCTAACGTGATAAATGTGTGTGACTTACAATTTGCCTTGTTTTGATCTTAAGTATTTAACTAGCACTAAAATCAAACATTATGTTAGCCTAATGCAACAAAAATATATTTTATACTTGCAACATATAACGTGCAATTCTCTAATAAAGTAAAATTTTTCAACACTTTTAAGAACGACTATACACCTTTCTTTATTTTAGGCCATCCAAGCAAGCTAAGCAAGAGAAAAGAACTAGTAAAATATAAGATAGGCAATCACAAACTAAGGATTGAAACTGGTAGATATTATCAAATTCCAAGAGTTAACAGACTCTGCCCTATTTGTGAATCTAATCAAATTGAGGATGAATCTCAATTTGTTACGGGTATGTATTGCAATAAATACTCTACTCTAAGAGATGAATTTTACACAAAATGGAGAATATCGTTCCGACAGTTAAACAATTATCTCTGTTAAAAGACATCGGCGAACTGATGGCTTCTACATACAAATCATTATGTGAATATTCAATCAGCAAAATTAATTTCATCTTGCTTTGATCTAGACAATATTCTTCTTTCAAATTAAACCAATGCAACTTGATTGCTATATCATAACCTTATTATATATTCACTGGATAATCATTACCGTTTCAGTTTAGCTCACAAAAGCGTTTGCAACACTGTATGTAGCTATGGTCATGTAAATAAAGATAGCTGTTGTTGTTGTTGTTGTTGTTATCGTGGGATGGAACTCCATACTAGGAAAATTTGGTAACCCATTGAGTTAAGAAAGCTCAGTTTTCACGCGATCCGTCCTTCTGTCCGTAAGCGTGCCAATTGCACTGCACGTGCTCGAGCTGAGCCCCGTACCTCAAAAAAATGAAACAGACCAGTGAGTAGGATAACAGGCAAGTAACATAAAAGAGGAAATAATGGATGATTCACTAACTGAATTTTCTTAACACGCGATAATTTGAGATAATAAATATAAATTTCAAATCAAAGTGACTTGGAAAACGAAGGAAAACATTGAAATGGCCTAATGCACGCCTAGGGCAAGCTGTGTTTTTTGGCGGGAAATAGCTTGACAAGGTCGGCCAAAAAAAAAAGTATCAAAACTACTTTTAAACGTATGCGTCCTTATTGATATCTCTTGTTATGTCGATAAACAAGAGTATAGTAAATTTAAGTTCAAGGAGACAGCGCCAAAGCAAACTGCAACGGGAAAGAGAAGAGAAAACAGGCGAAGAAGTAGCCGGAGGAACAAGTAGAGAGAGATAGAAAGGGTATTCGGAAATAGTCAAAGAAGTTGCGAAGAACAGCGCGAAAAAAAGAAAGAAAGGGTCTCAGAAAATTGGCAAAGAAGTAGCGAATAATAACGAGAAAAAGAGAATGAGAGGCCCCGGTAAAATAGGGAGAGAAGCGGGCTAGAAGCATCCAGCTTATGTGCTAATGTTCAGGAAGAGAGAATTTCGTTTTCCAATATGTTCTCTTCGTTCTCTACCGTTTGCTGCCGGAACTGTTACGTCATTTCATTACTATTGCTGACTTTATCTTGCTGTGAACAGTTCCACTGTAGTTCTAAAACAAAGCAACCGGTAGAATCGTTAAATTAAAATTAAGTTTGATTTCACATTTATAAAGGTGAAAAGTTCTGTCATAGTTCTTTTACCCCCAAACTTTTAACTAGCCAACCAAAATTTGAAGTTGAAAGTAGTTCATTAATTCTAAAATTTTAAATTTGCTGTACATCGCAACCAAACAAACTTGTTGGATAAACCTAACCATAACTGTCAAGAGTCTAGCGAAATGCTGCTTCCCAAAGGCTTTTAATCCACAAAAAGTCTCTTGTACGCCTTGCATGCCTATGTTTCAATGTTCAATATATATGACCAAGAGTGAGGTCAAGATAGCTGGATATTGACCAAGTTCTTTTTTCTTATGGACCCAGACGGAGTCGAAGTCTATAAACACGCAATGAAGAGTGAGACCGATATCCAGCCATCTTGGCCGAACAAGTTAGGTCGATAAAGGATTTATTATATGGAAAAAGAACACCATTTTCTTGCGGGACACAGCGGGTAATCGCGAACGCACAAGATTGCGCCATCTTGGCAGCGCTGGTAGCCAATCACAGCGCAGGATTTAGTTCATCTTGCCCGCTCAGCGAGCTAACCATGGCCATATTATTATTTAACTGAGAAAGTTACTTCATTGTGATTGGCTCAGAGCAGGCCAATTTATCGTTAATTTTTAATTTCCACTGCAGTGCAAATCATCACGCGCGCTTTCGTGATTTTCCCAATAATATAATAAATGAGTAATTGTATGAATGCTGGAGCAATTAAGATTTACACTACTATAGTTTTCAAATATCACTCGTGTATAAATCTTTAGTTGCTCTCGCATTCATACAATTACTTATACTAATCATCATTGGTAGCCATTGACAAATCTCCGATGACGTAATGGTCTTAATCTTTGTAGCACTTTCTTCGGGATATGTATGGTCATGAACGATATAAATGACACGATAATAACACTATTAACAACAGCTTTCTTTCTTAAAAGTCATGATTAAATTTAATTGGTGTTTTCCACGAGTAAAGGGCTCGCAAAGTAGTCACACAAGTCATATAATTTAATAATAAAACTCTATCCCGACCGATGTATCGATTTTGATCACTCCAGTGACCACAGATTGAAAACGTGACAGAAAATTGGCGTTACTTTCGATTCTCACCAAATTTGGACAGTGGGATGATCTCATCATTAGCCAATTACAGGCCATTTTTCAGCTCTTTTCGTCATATCTCCTCCCCCCCCCCGGGAGAATTTTGTCAAGTTAGCTAATTTAGTATGCAAGCCACCGTAATGGCGGTCACCGTCGACGAAATGTTTATTTGCTCAAAATTGGGGCAAAATCTTTCGGAGATGGAAGTCAGGACATTTGTAAGGATACAGAAAGTAATTTAGGACCGGTTGCTGGCTTCTAAGGCTGAATTTATCCAGAAGTAAGCTGTATTTTCGTTTTCGTGCCGAAAGCCATGCGATGTATGGGTTATTGACCAAGTGTGAGGTCAAGATGGCTGGATATTGGCCTCGTTCTTTTTTTGCGAGTTTTATGGACCGAGACGGAGTCGAGGTCCATAAACTCGCAAAGAAAGAACGAGGCCAATATCCAGCCATCCTGACCGAACAAGCTTGATCAATAAAGGATTTAATTATACGGCTTTCGGGGAAATTTTTCTTGCGGGACACGGCGGGTAGTCCCGAGCGGGCAAGATAGCTCCATCTTGCCCGCTCGGGTAGCCAATCACAGCGCAGGATTTGATTCATCTTGCCCGCTCGCGGAGCTTGCCATATAATAAGAAATATTATCAGCTTGTTCTGCTGTCTTGGTCTGTTTTTCTCTTGGTCTTTTTTGTAGCCCGCCGAGGCCAGTCTTTCGTCTAAATCAGCTGAAAAAAGTTCGAAAAAGATGTTCCCATTCAAGTTTAAGCTCTCAGGCGATAATTCTGGAGTTTTTTGGCCGAAACGTCGGCTTTGTTATGTTCGTGTTTTTCGGTTGCTATGGACGACCGTTGCTTCCTTTGTTAGGTCAAGTCTGGAGAGTGAGGTCTCAAAAAAATTCTAATTAATTCTGGTTTAGTTCGATTTCGCTGAAATTTTAACACGATAAAGCTGGATTGTTAAGGAATAGATTTACCGTCTGCCGATGTGTGGTAGCTATTAACGCTGAAGTGTTATATCGCTTCGAAGTCAGGGTTTTGAAGAGATTTTTTTTGTAACGTGTGGGTTCGGCGTGATTTTGTAATCGGAGGTTTTTGTTGACCCCGAAGGTAAAAATATCCGGAAAAGGTTATTTCATCGACGATTCAAACGAATATAAATATGTATATGTTCCGAGCTAAATTTCTGGTGAAAAAATATAATTTTTGACGAGCGCTGGGTTTTTCAACAGCTTTTGGCGAGTAAACATCACGGGTTGCGTCACTCAAAATTTGGCTGAGTGGAAGCTTGGGTCTTGTCGCCGACAAATCTACGAAAAAAAAAAAAACCACTGGTAAACCATGAACCGTGAGTTTAAACTCAAATTTCCATGATCTCTCAGTCTAAGATTTAATTCGCTTTTCATCAGGACCTACACCAAGATCATGAAGACTTGAAGACACTTGGAAGACTTAGAAAACCAGCTCTGTAAGCCTGACGAAGATATCCAATAAAGTTTACGCTGCTGTGAAACAAAATCTGCTTCACGACATGTAACTCATTTCAAGAAATTGTCATGATATATTGTCGAGAAACCAGATTTCCTTGTGAGCTATTTAGTAAAAAAAAATGATGTATCATAACTAAAAAAGGAAACTCTATAGCTCAGCAAGGACCAGAAAAGAGAAGTCAAAATCAAAATAAAGTCATTTCCTTGCAGCTTCGGGCAATGATTTGATGATGACAAACCCGTCCAGTTTCTTTTGAGCGCCGGTTGTAGGTAATTCTCACCATACCAGTTAGTTAACTCATAATCAGTCTCTTTCACGGTTTTAAACTGTTCATTGTTAATGGTGACAAGAGAAGAACTCTTCATCCATTCGGCAGGAGCTTCATAAAAATCAACATAACCGCGTTCTCTCCAGTCGAGTGACACTGGCAGCATACCCTTCACTGCTTCCTCCAGCTCATCGCTAAACAACGCATTCCCGTCTACATCATCGGGCCCGTCAAAGTAGGCAGTCGTATTTACGTCTATATAAGGCGGCAGAAGCAAGTGGGCCCTCTGCATATCGAAGGATTCTCCCACGTAATACTGATTTCCAAGCAATTTTTGAAGAGCGGAAAACGTTAAAGTGTTTCGGTAAAAAGACGACTCTGGTAGAGCAATATCAATGTCATATGTCCATGGAATAATGGCCTGACTTCTGACAGCGCCTAACAGAGTTCCATAAACTACACGGTATTCCACACTAAGTGTGTTCAAAGCCCATTTCAAATCTCTCAGCATTTTTCCTAAAACGGCGCTGCAGCAGATGGGTGCTGCTATGC
This sequence comes from Orbicella faveolata, assembly GCF_042242905.1. Classification (NCBI taxonomy): domain Eukaryota; kingdom Metazoa; phylum Cnidaria; class Anthozoa; order Scleractinia; family Merulinidae; genus Orbicella; species Orbicella faveolata. The sequence goes on along the minus strand of NW_028301539.1, from coordinate 2,357,878 downwards.
TGGGAAGGTCTCGTGGCCTAACGTATGGTTTTTCCGAGCACAATTTCCAGTTTGCTACGCAAGCTGTCCACTCGATTCTGTTTTCTGTTACAATGCGAAGAATCCTGTGTTTGTTAGCAAAGGATGCGTATTCGAGAACTCTGTTTGATCCTTCCAGAGCTCCTCGATCCGCGCGCTTAATCTCGGGTGTCCACACGCAGTTTGCCAGCTTAGCCATCTTCAATTCGCCCTTTGATCGAAGAAAGAACTCCAACAGGGTCATTCTTCCAAAACCGTCTAGTAATCCTCCTAGTTTATGAAATATATCTTTTCTTATCATGAATGGCCCTTGTAGAATGTTACAACTTTGTATTGCAGTCAGTTCCGAATCCACCGAGCTCCTAGATTCGACTGGTAGGAAATTCTCTTGAACCGGGCCTGTGTCTCTAATGTGAACGCTCCAGTTTTTTGTGATAAATCGACACCAAGACGAATCCACCGATATATGTCCGACGGGTTTTCGTTCTTTGTGTTTCGGTCTATCTCTTTCTGTGCTGTGTGTTAAAGGCTCTTCCAAACAAGTCGCGCCGTGGAATTCCTTCATTGAACCAAGAAAATGGCTCAACTTCAAAATAAATCGTTTATCATTCTGAGAAATGTCAGCGCTCTGTTTCGATGAAAAAGGAAAAATTACCAAGAGGGAAATATTGTCATCCGCCATGTTGAATATTGCGCCGTCGGAATACATCAAAGCGAGCGAATCAGGCATCCATGGCAGAGGTACAGTGTCATTAGTAGTGAACTTGTCATCTTCCGTTTCGACAGTTTTATATTCAGGAATAATGCTACTCGCGTTTTTAATGCGGCTCGCTAAAACGGAGTAGCAAATAAACAATGCTAGAAGTAGTAGCAGCGCTAATTTCTGCTCACGTCGTTGTAAGCAAACGTGGCGATAAAATGTAGACAATTTAGTTCTTACTTGCCCAATAACTCCAGCAACGGATTTCATTACGCTGTAACTTGGACTGGTTTTACAGGACATCACCACAGGGTGAATCGGAGTCTTATTTGACCGTTATTTCACTTAATTGATATTCACCGACCTAGCTCGAAGTAGTTTCTACTGTCGTGTTCCGGTGTCTGTAATCTTGAAAGCACTGTCGGAAACGTCTGGTTAGCATGTTGCGTGACAAATAGGGCGTGGAGATTTCATACTGATGTAAACTGAGCCAGTAGATAAGAATTAACAATTACCAGAAATTCCTGTGTGACCAAACTAAGATCAAGGGAGGGGGTGGGCTGTAGTAGAGACCATGGGTCACTTTCCAAGGGATGAGGGGGGGGGGCTATAAAAGAAACCGTTGGTATCTGGATAAGGGTAGGGGGCTATAGGAAGAGACAGTAGTCTCAAGTTATTCTAGTGGGTCCCTTATATGTATAATAGTTTTGACCACTTCCCTTATGAAGATACGTCAAAGACATGCTTTGCCGCTCACGCGTCCAGCCGTCTCTTCTCGGGGAGGAACGTAGACCGGACTCGAGAAAGCGGCGGAAATCGATTCCCGCTTTTAAAGATTCCCCGTTTTAAAGATTCCCACTTTTAAAGATTCCCCGTTTTAAAGATTTCCGCTTTTAAAGATTCCTCATTTTAAAGATTCCCGCTTTTAAAGATTCCTCATTTTAAAGATTCCCGCTTTTAAAGATTCCCGCTTTCAAAGATTCCCCATTTTAAAGATTCACGCTTTTAAAGATTCCCCGTTTTAAAGATTCCCGCTTTTAAAGATTCCCCATTTTAAAGGTTCCCACTTTTAAAGATTCCCCAGTTTAAAGATTCCCGCTTTTAAAGATTCCCCGTTCCCCGTTCCCCGTTCTCCATTCCCATTCCCATTTCCATTCCCGTTCCCCGTTCCCCGATTCCCCGATTCCCCGATTCCCCGTTCCCCGATTCTCCGATTCCCCGTTCCCCGTCCCCGTTCCCCGTTCCCCGTTCCCCGTTCCCCGCTCCCCGTTCCCCGTTCTCCGTTCTCCGTTCCCCGTTCCCCGTTCCCCGTTCCCCGTTCCCCGTTCTCCGTTCTCCGTTCCCCGTTCCCCGTTCCCCGTTCTCCGTTCCCCGTTCCCCGTTCCCCGTTCCCCGTTCCCCGTTCCCCGTTCCCCGTTCCCCGTTCCCCGTTCTCCATTCCCATTCCCATTTCCATTCCCGTTCCCCGTTCCCCGATTCCCCGATTCCCCGATTCCCCGTTCCCCGATTCCCCGATTCCCCGTTCCCCGTCCCCGTTCCCCGTTCCCCGTTCTCCGCTCCCCGTTCCCCGTTCTCCGTTCTCCGTTCCCCGTTCCCCGTTCCCCGTTCCCCGTTCCCCGTTCCCCGTTCTCCGTTCTCCGTTCCCCGTTCCCCGTTCCCCGTTCTCCGTTCCCCGTTCTCCATTCCCCGTTCCCCGTTCCCCGTTCCCCGTTCCCCGTTCCCCGTTCCCCGTTCCCCGTTCCCCGTTCCCCGTTCCCCGTTCCCCGTTCTCCGTTCCCCGTTCCCCGTTCCCCATTCTCCATTCCCCATTCCCCTTCCCCATTCCCCTTCCCCATTCCCCATTCCCCTTCCCCATTCCCCATTCCCCGTTCCCCATTCCCCGTTCCCCGTTCCCCGTTCCCCGTTCCCCGTTCTCCGTTCTCCGTTCTCCGTTCCCCGTTCCCTGTTCCCCGTTCCCCGACACAGAATGGATCTCTAAAAGACTACAGCAGTCTCTGGCGACGCCGGACGAAGCTAAATATGATCCGTGGCGAACAGCCATAATCTAACAACCGGGCACGGCATCACAATATAGCATGTAAGTAAATCAATATTGATGTTCACCGACTTTGTCCCTCTAGAGCGAATAATTAAAGAGATACATTTCTGCAATAAACACAGATTTCTGCAATAGAAATGAGGCAAGACAAACCACACTACTCGGCACATGGCAAATTACAGAGGTGTTAAACTCTACAAAGCGATAGATAACAACTGAAACTATGCAGAGCTCTAACCTCTAACGGTCCAACGGCTCTACTCTACTCACAGGCGACCCAAGCTCACGATGCGAGGAGTTATTACTTATTTATTTTTTTAATCTTTATGCGTACGTTCAGCGCGTGAAACGTGACATATTTAAAATTCACCGCCAGTTGTCACAAGTAACGCGAATTGCGGTGTGATGTTTCATTTGTGCACGCGAACTGTTCTTGATCTGGTTGTTGCATCGCAAGTTGGCTTTCGTTCTTGTCAAATTTTCTTCTTGTCAGGACGAAACATTCTTGCCCATTTTCGTCCTCGAAGAGGTCGAAGAGGCGAAAATCTGGTGGAACCCACAGGTTCAGTGTCGAACAAGATCTTTGGCTCTGAGCGACCGTGGGTCGCACTGTAACCAAGAAGAATGGTTGAAGAAACTCGAGGACGCTAGTCCCGCCAATGAAGCTAAAGGACAAAATACAACAAGTGCTAGTCGCACGAAATTGTTGTAGAACGGACGCAATTCCGAAACTTCCACAACGAGAGAGTCAAGCGCAGATGTAGATGTTGACAATGTAGACCTCGAGATTTCCTCTTTTTCATGCTTTTTGGCTTCGCGAGACATGGTTTTCAAAAAATGTCTGGAGAACGAAGGAGCCTAAACTTAAGCAACATAATACCAATGCCGCCGGCGACATCTGTTAAGTAAAAGTGATCACGGCAGTTTAACTTGCAGGAGTACCCGTCGGATCCGCTCCGCAAAATATCCGCTCTGCAGACTAAAGTTGAGCTGGCTGGGAATTTTAGCATTAAACAGAATCTTGCTGAGAATTTAGCTTATTGCGAGCTAGCTAGCTGGAAAATTTTTTTTGGTGTTCAAATAGCTTACATTGTGGTTTTACCAATCAGTTCTGGCTGGAAATTACATTCCGGATGCGATCACTGACTGAAGTGTGTCACTTGACACTCTGTGACTGCTTGACCTTTTGTTTGAAAACATGCTTACAATATAATGTTAGTTGTTTATTAAAGTTTTATTTACCAGCAACCAATAGAAGTCTGTTCTGCTGTCATTTATAGTGTGAAATTAGATCGGTTTCTTTTCCCTTGACGCTCCTTTTTCCCACGTTCAGTTGCATGTTTCACCACCGTTGATCCGGTCGCGGAAAATCATCGTCTGTTCTGCTTTCATGTTCTACCTTGAGACAACTGGTTATCTGGTGATGACGTTTGTTGGTTCGTACAGTCTTTTCACATTTTTGCCTGAGGCCCGGTGAGACTCGGGTAACCTCGTAATAAACGGTCGGTTTCAAGCGTGATCAGATTTTGCCGACCAGTTGTTTGAGGGTTTGGCAGCCAGAGAACTCTGAGGACTCCACTGATAAATTCAAAGGTTCAGGTAAGAACTACTTTGGAGTTGAACTAGCTGAATCAGCCTATATATTTAATATTCAGTGATAATGTTTAAGCAATGTGTGCGGGAAAAGCCGGCGCAGGTTTTCAAACTGTATTCGCCACTGTATTGTATTTCAAACCCAACGGAAAGTGCAGCTTCAGTGAAGACAGTGAAAGCAAGAAAAGGCCTGATATGTCTCAGAACTTGGAAGGGTTTTCGAAATTGTCAGTGCATTCATCCACAGTGATCCTACTTCCAAGTGTAATTTCAATTCTGTAATTTTAACGACCAGTAAAATCCGATCCCGGTGCTGCAGTCGATGATGACCGCTTTTTAACGCGTCGAAGTAGGAATTAGCAAGGAGTGACAGGCCTGCACAACTTCTAACAATGGAAACTTTTGTACCATGTAATATATGACCCCTTTATAGTTTTGCTCTTACGAGTATGTCTTTTAGGGATTTACCTCTTTTATACGATATTAGTGGTGGCTCTTTGAAAATTTGCCGTAGAGAAGGCTGATTTTGTATCAAGTGCCATTTTTCCATTAAAACATTTTTGAGGTTGAGCACTGATGGTTGATATTGTGTTACAAAAGGCAAGAGTTCTTTCCGGCTTTCATGTTTTTGTCTTAGCGCCGATTCCCTTTCTGTGAATTTAACATCTGAAAGGAGTGTTTCGATCAGATTTTTTGGATAACCTCTAGCAAGGAGACGTGATTTGAATTTGTAAATGTTCTCTTCAAATGTTGCTCTTGAAGAGTTAGTTCGTAAGAGTCTTAGAGCTTCGCCAGTCCAACCATCAGTCACATTAGAAACCTACCTGGAAGAGGTTAAACAACAAATCGCGGAGATAAAAATAACCCGACAAAAACCAAACTTGTCACGCAAAGAACGTAAAGCGCTAAATGTTTTACAGCAAAGCAAAGATCTTAATTTCAAAAAAGCGGACAAGGGAAGCACACTTGTAGTCATGGATAAAAATGATAAAATACAAGAGGGCCAAGTCCAAATCAATGACCTAGATAATTACAAGCCTCTTGACAAGCCTATAGTTAAGGAAACACATACGAAGGTGTCACGCTTGATCTCAGAACTACACCGTGGCAACTACATTGATGACATGACTAGAACGTGGTTATCTCAAACACCAAATCCACCGCGGATTCCGGAATTCTATACCCTTACAAAGATCCACAAACCTACTCTAGTAGGAAGACCAATTATCTCAGGCTGCAGTGGGCCTACAGAACGAATATCAGCATTTGTTGACACATTACTTCAGCCTATTTCCATATCACAAGCGTCTTATCTAAAAGACACTACAGATTTTATTAATTTCATTGAAAAGACGAAAGTGAATAAACAAACATTCATTGTATCAATGGACGTAACAAGTCTATATACTAATATACCACAAGAAGAGGGTATAACTACAGTATGCAGAGCATACGAAAACTTTCACAGAAATAACCCTCCTATCCCCACACAATATCTCAAAGAAATGCTAAGCCTGATACTGAAAGAAAATTCTTTCCAATTCAACGGTAAGAATTATCTACAAATCCACGGTACTGCCATGGGTACTAAAATGGCCGTTGCTTTTGCAAATATTTTTATGGCCAATATCGAAACAGAGATTCTTAGCAATAGCGTCGCAAAACCCACAATCTGGAAACGATATATTGACGATATTTTTTCTTTGTGGGATGTCAGCCAACCTGATATAGACAAGTTCATCGAACAAGCAAACTCACATCACCCTACAATCAAATTTACAGCTGAAATTTCAAATACTGAAACTACATTTCTGGATACAGTTGTATACAAAGGCAAACGATTTAGAGATCAATCCATCCTGGATATAAAAACACACTTTAAGCCAACTGAAACCTTTCAATACACTCATTTTTCCTCTAGCCACCCACCGGGTGTCAAAAAGGGATTCGTGAAGGGCGAAGCTCTAAGACTCTTACGAACTAACTCTTCAAGAGCAACATTTGAAGAGAACATTTACAAATTCAAATCACGTCTCCTTGCTAGAGGTTATCCAAAAAAATCTGATCGAAACACTCCTTTCAGATATTAAATTCACAGAAAGGGAATCGGCGCTAAGACAAAAACATGAAAGCCGGAAAGAACGCTTGCCTTTTGTAACACAATATCAACCATCAGTGCCCAACCTCAAAAATGTTTTAATGGAAAAATGGCACTTGATACAAAATCAGCTTTCTCTACGGCAAACTTTCAAAGAGCCACCACTAATATCGTATAAAAGAGGTAAATCCCTAAAAGACATACTCGTAAGAGCAAAACTATAAAGGGGTCATATATTACATGGTACAAAAGTTTCCATTGTTAGAAGTTGTGCAGGCCTGTCAGTCCTTGCTAATTCCGGCTTTGAACATCCCTTCAATGGGTATTTATGAAATTTTTACGGTTAACTACCTCTAGGAATGTGAGTGTCTTTGGTTGTTTAGCTTTCAAGTTAAATTAATTTGTAAAAGTTGTGTTGACAGTGCTTTGCAGTCTTGGGTAAGGCATGGATCAGTGACATGGACTGAGATGAATCACCAACATTCAAGGTATGTATTATCAAGATTTTTTTTACTCGTTTTATGATAAAGATTCTAATGTGGTTTATACACTTTTATCTCGCAATTCCAGAGTGGGAAGCTCATAGAAGACAGTTGTCCAAAGAAAAAGAAAAACACGTTTTTCAGTACTTTTGAGGTAAACATGGTGTTACTAATCAGCACTAAACCAGCTCCCTTTGGTTGTTTTAAGGAGCTGGCATAACCCTTTATTTTTCAAAAAAATCATTAGAAATAATTTTAAACTACTAAATCGGGGTAAACATATAAAGTGTGTTGCTGATGTTGAAATTACAATCATTATTGGGCTAGCAATGTAGAAGTAGGGCTGATATGTAGTAGTAAAGGACTTCAATATTATTTTTTGTTCATTTCCCTAACAGCGTTATATAAAAGTAATTTTGCAACAGGCATTTCTTTGGTGAAAGCAAGTTTGATCTGAATGTCTAGAAGGATTAGAGGGATCTTATTTTAAACATAAGTGTGAACCGTTTTAGATGTCAGAACGTAAAGTGCCAAACTGTCACACGTATGCTGAACCTGGAAGGTATCTGAAGTATCGGAAAACAACGTGCTGGGAGACACCTTGTCCGATCCGCTTAAGACATAAATGGTAAGTTGTATTGTTTTTAAGTGATAACATAATCATAGTGTAGATTTTGCTCATAGCGGCAAAAATAACCACATATTGCTAATTTATCTCTAATAATAGTCAACAGACAATAGGCTGTTGAATAAAGGTCCTAAACAATGCGTTTGTTTTTAATCTAGGTCAAAACGCTGGCCAGAACATTTTTTCGCCAATAATTGTCTTGCTGGCATTTACAATGTTACTCTTTACTGCTGGCTTGCTACTTGGCTAATTGCCATTTTTCTAGCTCGGTATTCAAAATTTTCATTATGTCTGGCTGGGAGTTTTATGAAATAAAGTCGATCTTGCTAGCAGTGAAGAGCGGATATTTTTTTCCCAGGAAAGTTAATTATTAATGGTAATTGACGTGGGAGCACAGAATCAGTGCTTGGGAAGTCACATATTAAATTTCCAGTTAAAGTGTCGTTGGGTACTCCTGAACTTGTAGTTTGTCCCTTCTCGGACGACTCCACTGCGACGCGGGTTTCCGCGCCGGAATATTAGTCGTCTGTTTATTTCAAGTTGTCATAACCCATTGTGGTGGTAAACTGACCCATGCCGACATCTGTCAGTGAGGAGGGGATTTTTAACACCTATTCATACAAATCTCATAAAAGGTTTTTCGTGTTTTTCTCGATAAAATAAAACTGCATATAAGGATGAACATTTTTAGTTCGTTTACGCGCGTCTTCCGATGGAATTGGCTGAAAATCAGCAGGTATATTCTAGGATACCTCCTTCGAAAAAGCGTGTCGGGCTTTGTTTAATTTCGCTTCCGTTCCAAAGTTATGGCCTCTTTTGTGGAAGGAAACGTCCGCATTAAAAATATCAAAGTTCAGGAGGGTGTAGAAAAAAACCCAAACCACATCTGGAAAATCACAGACACGATTTTTGAGGGTGATGTGTGAGAAAACATTTCCGATGTAAATCGCGCCGCTCCGATAATTCACGCGCGGAAGCCAACCAGTTCAAGCGAAGCAGTGTTTCTGGGTATTTCTTTTAATATCACTGCGACAATAACTTATAAGAAAATTTCAAAGATATAATTGTATTCTATAACTATTAAGCTTTCAGAAAATGTATAGGTTGATGGGGTTGTCTTTCAAAGCGCCAGCGTAAGAGCGCGATTTCCAAACACTGTCAATCCACCTACCATGATACCTTAAATAATAACTCCTCGCATCGTGAGCTTGGGCTGCCTGTGCTCTACTTTTAGAAAAATCATCCAGATAACACAACATTAAGTGCCCTTCAAAAACAAGTGAAGAACAAAATAAAAGGTTGAGAGGCTGGAATTTATGAGAGAACGGCAAATGTACAAATGTCACGAGCCGTAGGAGTCCGTTTAAGCCTGTCACCCGAATCAAACACATTTTGTTTTTTCTCGCGTCTGACGTCACGTGGCTTAAAGCAACCAATCAACAACCTCGTTCGCCAGGCGAACGGTTGGAAGAGCATAAACAATAGTGTGACTACAGGCGGATTTTTCTCGCCTCGCGCGCGCTCGTGTATCGCGCTAGAGCCCGCTAATCCGCCTGTACTGCAGGCTACGACTGGACCTAATCAACAAATGCAATCAAATACAGCTGTTCCCACGGTTGATATCCCAAAGCCAAGGCGATTCAAAGTCGTGTTCGTAAACATATAAAATAAACAAGGAAAATTCCCTCAGATTCCGCTTAAGGCTACCATCACCAAAATCCAACGCTGAGAGCACAAAATGGCAAAGCTTACGGCGACTGAATGGAAAGAAATATCCAGCGCAAAGGCGACCTCACATGGCCTGATCACATGCTTACATTTATCACATGTCTTATTAGTAACGGTACCAGTTTACTGACCGTGACATGCCCCCGCAAAAATCAAGCGGGGTGGAATTTTCTGCATATAACCGTGCACAGGATAACCAACTCCAGAAAGCCACAGGTTAAAATTAGGTTTGCGTTCTCCGAATGCAAAAATTATCGATAGGTCTTTTTGACTTAGCCCTGTGTTTTCCTCGCTATTTTCTTGAAGCAATACTCAGTTGTATGCTAGAAACAAATCCGATTTCCCACATGAAAAATAACGGGTATTCCATATTACAAAGAGCGGCAACCTCATTCCCAGAGTTTTTCCTTTCCCAGTCTCTAGGAGGAAAGCCCTAGTAGCGAGGTTGAAAGGGCGGCAAAAGAATAATTTTCTGAATTGGCGGATGCTGGTAACATCGACGACTTTGAACCTTCTTCCTCAACCCGGTACAACTACTGCAAAAAAAGTTTGAAAAATTTAGCCTAAGTAAGTGAAATCGGTTTACTTTTTTCAAAGAAAGCAAACAGATGTTTAGAGGATTTTCCGAGATATTCTGAAAATGTTTTGTGATATTTAGACACTTAATGAGAACTTCCGAAAAGATATCAACAGTTTTTCGACATCTTGCGTCTGCTCTTAAACAATCTTGTGTCACTGCCTACTTTTAGATTTATTTATTTATTTACTTATTTATTCATTTGAGAGAGTACACGAATTGATTTCTCTCCTGCTTTAACAGGTTCCACAGACCCTCAGTATTACGTGGGAGAATCCTTTCGTATGCAGAGGGCCCACCTGCTTCTGCCACCTTATATAGAAATAAACACAACTGCGTACTTTGACGGGCCCGATGATGTTAACGGGAATGCGTTCTTTAGCGATGAGCTGGAGGAAGCAGTGAAGGGTATGCTGCTAGTGTCACGCAATTGGAGGAAACGCTGTTATGTTGATTTTTATGAAGCTCCTGTCGAATGGGTGAAGAATTCCTCTCTTGTCACCATTAACAATGAACAGTTTAAAACCATGAAAGAGATTGATTACGAGTTAACTAACTGGCATGGCGAGAACTACCTGCAGCCAGCGGTCAAAGGAAACTGGTCAGGTTTAACGGATCAGGGGCAGATGTAGGATTTTCTTAGGGGGAGGGGGTACGCAACCCCTGCACCCTCCCCCTAGATTCGCCCCTGCGGATCACTACCAAACTGAATGAAAACTCTAAGCACTAATTAACTCGGGATTCTGTGAGGTGATAACTGACGAGGCTGAAGGCCATACCAACTATCACCTCATAGAAATCGAGTGCAAACGATCTAACTGTTTTAGTTATAGAATTCTAAATGTATTTCTTAAAAATAACAATTTCCAATTATTCTTCTATATTTTAAGTCATATATCAAACACGAAATACGGTGTTTAACCACATTTCCAAACACCGAGAAGAGAGTTGAAAATATTTTTGACGAACTTTGAGGTGTTTGGAAATGTGGTCAAACTCTGTTTTTCGTGTTTGATATATCTTCTCAATCGAAACTAAAACTAAGGAAAAAATGGTGAATTGAAATCGTAAAAATCTCTGCTAATTAAGATCAGATATCCAAACACCGTCACGGTCATGATTTCCTTTGTTTAAACTCGATGAATTATTAATGAGTTTGAGAAGTGATATAATATTTTAAATCTTCCTCCAAAGCTTCGGAGAAGCGTGAAAATGTTGATCACCTAAAGCCACTGAAAACTAATTAATAATTAGGTTATGAGCTCGAGATTTGTATCGCCTCATAGAAATCGAGAACGAATAATCTAATTGTTTTAGTAGAATTCTAACTGAAATTTCCTTGAAATAACGATTGCAATTATGTCTGGTCTTCACGCATTAGAGAATTCGCGCAGACTGAATTAATTATCAATTGACAATTTGACATTTGCAGTTGCGTACGCGTGCTTATCAGTTTCTTTCAAAAATTTATAGCTTTTTATTTCAAGAAACCGTAAATGCCCTCCTTTTAGTCTTCTCAGGAATTTGATTATCCATTTGTTTGTAAATGTTCTTTCAAAACTTTGCAGAAACGAGGAAACGTTGCAATTTTTGTTGACCACATTAAGCCACTGCTCACTATTGGCTGATAGTGTGCAATGGCTCAGCCAATCAGATTGCAGCATTTGCATTAGTATACTAGTAGAATTCTACTAATGGCTGATAGTGTGCAATAGTGTACTGGTGTATTAGTGTACTAGTAAAATTCTACTAATGGCTAGCTGATAGTATACGTGTAGCTCAACCAATCAGATTGCAGCATTTGCATTAGAAAACTAGTAGAATTCTACTAATAGCCGATAGTGAACGATGGCGCAACCAATCAGATTGCAGCATTTGCATTAGTTTGCAAGTGGCTGCTGCAGTGAAAATATGCTCGGATATTTGTCCGTGGAGATCTGTTCCGAAAAGCGAAGGTTGAGGAAAACTGCAAGCCCTGAGGAACAAATAACGTCTAGGGACATTAGAGTACGTTGAATCGTCATCATGGTACCATCAGTTGCCTAGCAACTTTGAGGCAAAAATTGCGTACTCAGTCAGTTTCGGAGATCGGAAGTTGCGCTCATCTGACACCTGTTTTCTTCAATGGTTACACTTATAGGTGAGAGCTACTGTACTAACGGGTGCGTTTTCAAATGGTTAAGAGGACGATCAATTATTTTCTGTTCTTTTTATACCTTATATTTTTCATCTCGCGTAGGTTTAACGGTCAAACTTATCTTTTACCGAATGCTTAGGTCTGCAGAGGTCAAAGTCACGACGTATCGCAGACTCCCCCAGCAACTTAAAGAACCTTTCCTTATATTGACTATGAAACAAACAAGAGCAACACATAAAAAAAATATGTAGTATAATTATATTCAAAGCGGATTACAATGATAACACGGTGTACTATGGAAGCGTACAAGAAATCCCTGTTTATAATAACAACAGCTAGATAATCAGAGCGGTTTCAATTGAGTGTCATGAAACCAAAACCGAACCAATCACTTAACAATGAGACTACTCAGCCAATCTCGAACCGTAGTAAAACCAAAACCAAAGTAATTGCCTGATTACTTTTGACACTCAATTGAAAACCGCTCTAAAAGACAAAATTAGATTGATGTGTACACGCAAACAAGCGACAAAAAAACAGCAACAAAAATCAATAAAGACTCATGGTAGGAGTCGAGGCATAACTAAATCTTTTAGTCCCCAACTTGAGATCTTTAAAATTCCCATTTATAATTACTAATGGCTATTCACTGATTATTTTAACATTAACTTTGAGAATATCTTGCTACATCAAAGGTATTATCACCGCCGATTGCAGGACGTTTTGGTTTTCTTCAGACTTCGTTTTTACGAGGCTAGATATCGTGACTGGCTAAATGAATGTCACAGTTTGTGCATCTTCAAAAATTTAGCCTAAATTTTTAAAGTTCGTCGTTTGTAATCCATATTGATCTTCTCCGTCCTTGACCATCCTTGTTCCATTATGGTTTATTATTATCTCTTAGGTGTTCTTCTATCTTATTAAACAACTGTTTTCAGGTTTCCTTCAATTTAAAGGTAACAAATTAAAGGCAATTTTGTACGAGGCCAAAATAATTCACGGAGCTCCTTCAAAGGGCCCCAGTCAGCCACACCTTTGTTTTTGTTTTCATGCGAGAGTTTTGCTATTATATTTTATTCGGGGCATGTCGAAACGAAGGAAATCACGGTGAAACTACTTAAGATAATTAAACATACTTTCAGGAACACAGCTTACAGTAAAGCAATAAGATTTCGCTTCACTAATTTCGATGTCATCGAAAATGGCGGAGGCGAACTGAACTAGGGTCCTTGAAAGGCTGGATTGTAAAAGCTCGTTAATCTCTTGGGAACCTGCCTCCTTTCAGCTGCTGTTAGAAAAGTCGTATTCTGTTTGGCTAAGATAAGGTCATCTATTTTATCGATCCATGACAGATACAAAAATAATTCGTAAAAATCTTACGTTTGTTAATGTTTTACGCATGAAAGAACAGCGAGTAGGTTACCCTCTTTGCTTTGGATTGTTTCCAAAGATTTCAGTCTACAGTTAAAAATCTCTATCTCGCATCGAATTATAGATTTGTCAGTCTTTCTTAAATATAACAAAAGACGTTTTACGCCTGTATGTAAAGCACTGTTGGGGGTACTGTGGGGGCTGATGTGGTTGGCTCGCTTGGTCTTGTGGGACAGCTGGGTACCAGTTTTCCGTGTGAGATGGAACTAAGAAAGACTCCTGGTTGACGATGATCGGTGGCGGAGGTGACTCGGACACTGAAGGCCTGCAAGAAGTAATATGAAGCCACTGATTAAGTTCTGAACATTTCCTAACCAGCCTTTCACCAGTGAGTTTAATGAATTTCTAGTGTGAGGGTCTTGGCCATGACAATAGATTCCCAGTTCTGTGAAACATGAAACAGTTATAGTTCCAAGAGTGGAAGCTGGCATTGCTTTGAAGGTAAAGAACTCGCCATATTTGTGGTAGTTATTCCTTCCAAAAGGAGCGAAAGGGCAAATCCAGTGATGGTACTTTATGAGACCTGTTCAATAATTTGTCAGTGTAATGTTTCTAACCGATCTTTAAATTAACTAGACCTTATAATAGACGATAACCTCATCTTAAGACACTCCCAAGTGGTCGCTTGCTCAGTAAGTAGCCAGACGAGCGGATAAACAGAAGAAAACAGTCTTGTTGTTGTTTCTTTTTTTCATGCTGTTTACCGTTTCAGCTTCAATCGTCCAAACTATTTTTATTCTAATACTTTGCTTAAATAAAATGTATTTAATTACTCGGTTTAAACTTACTTGACTAAAGTCGAATCAGGTTCGGAGTTGTCTTGATCCTGATAAAAGAAAAACCGTCAATAATTCACTCAGTGTTACTAAAGAAGCAATTCGCGCGAATTCTCCTTTTTCGGTCGAAAAACCTCTGGGACGATCGAAATTAAAGAGAAACTAAACGCTGAGAATTAGGAATTGGAGTTATGAAGTTCGGCCTAGATCCAGACCCTGGACAGAATTAGACATTGTCCTTTGTAAAAAAATGAAACGAAAATTTTGATTTTTTTTTTCTAACACTGTGGCGTTCAGGGCTTTTTATTTCCTAGCAAGCAATTAACTGCCACTAAACCAAACAAATTTTAGCTGCTCAAGAATTTGATTTCTTCTTCAAATTGGTAATGCACGCACCTCTGGAGTGTATTCTGTAAAGTCTGGCATCTCCAGGTCCTGGGGCTCCATCGTAGTACTGTGGGGAAACAATTTACAAAAAAGCATTAGTTTTACTTGTTTTCCGCCCTCTACACTGATCAGAGCAAGAGTAACGAAGGCTGAATTATCAATGGCCAGTTTCTAAGATCTAAAAAATTACAGAAGAAAGCGAAATAGAAGAAAACGAATAAAGTGTAAGCCTTACAACTTATTCTCCATGTTTGCGAACAATTCCAGTGCGATGGCAATCCTTTTCATCATAAGGTAATTATTGAATCCACAGATCTGTGAGCGAAAATAATGATTATTAAAAACAGTCACTTTGTAAGCGATGACTAAATTGCATATCCTCTTACGAAGTAGGCAATTAGAGAATAATTGGGGTTCTTATTTGAAGTGCAATTTTGTCAAGTGGCAGTAAGTTGGGAATGCTAAATGTTTTCTGTCTTTCTGTAAGGCTTTTTATGTTTCCATCGGACTGACAAAAATATAACTGAAGCAACTGAAAATAATGAAAGTTGAGTCACCCTTTTTCCAGTTCTCCTAAGAATTATATCTGGGCAAAACGTCTTTCAGGGAAAATTAATTCTTAGTTTCCATGAAAAGAGGCCATTATGGTGAATGAGTATAAAATTTTCAAATTTAGCAAGGCCTTCTACCTTGAGGTTGTACACGGTACTGTCTTCTTTAGACATCTTTGGACCAAGACACTGTAGATCATTTACACCTGGCACGAAACAACAAAAGAGACTTTGTTCATGAATAAAACCCACTAACTTCGAAATGTGAGTGTCTGAATGGCGCGCTGTAATCTCAGAAGTTAGAAACGCGCTGCAAAAATGATCAAATTGGAAATTTAGAGCTTACTTTTTCAAGCCTGGCGTTACATGTAATTCCTTTAAATTTATTGTTAAACTATTAAGGTAGCTTGAAAATTGATGTACAAAATTGTTTCTTAAAATATACAACAGTCCGTGTTGTTCAGTTGCAGTTAATTGCGCTGACAAAGCCAGGGTAAATCCCTGCAAGACTTAAATAACCTTGCAGTTTTAACTGTTCTTTAATGAGTAATCACAATTAGCATTGTCAGAGGGCATGGATGGGTTGAAACTGATTGTTGCGTTGTTTTGCCAAAGTTGCTACTGCCAGTTGGGAAATGGCGGGTTTTTAACTGACGACTGAGTTTTAAAAGTTGTCAAATTTACTAATTTTAAATGATAGTTTCCATTGATCAAAGAATGCTTTCGAGCTTCTTGAAATGATACTAGAAATATTGTTCGATGTCTTAGTTAAATGTTTTAAAATTGTGAGCATTCATCTAGCGACGATCTACCAACTTACTTGCTTTGGATTTACCGCGCGGTTTTTTGCCTGGCCCGCGGTTAATCGCCTCGATTTCCTGTTTAGAGTCTCGTCCTGGACATGCGCAGACTCTGACATTGACGTAACATCTCCCCAGGACCACATTACCTGACCTTCAAATGAGAACAGAATGATTCATGTTACATACTGCAATTTATTTTGAAATAAACTGTTTCACAAAAATAATACTGTTACTTCTGTGAAAGTTGTTCAGACGCATCTCATATTTACATCTTTTAAGCCCCGGCCAAACGATCGCAACATTTGAACACAACATATTGCAACATTGTTAGGCGCGTTTGGACGCCCTGTTGCGACATGTTGGGTGTTGTTGCCTCAAGTTTGAAAATGGTCAAATTTGAACCAACAACACTCAACGTGTCGCAATACGTCATTACAGGGTGCCAAACGCGCGCGACATGTTTCGCCCAACAATGTTGCGATATGCTGCGTTGAGCTTTTATCTGAAGGCTGATTCCCGACCGATTTTAATGAAGTTTCCCAGTTCCCTTGCCAATCATTAACCAAGTTATTCTTGGAGGGGGAGTAACGTCAAAGTAGTCACGTGTCGTTTAACTCACGCGTGCGATTGCTGGCTTTTTGGTTGGTCGAGAAGTTTAGAACGCCAATGACAATATGACAGATATTGCAATGCAGTGATATTTGTTACAATGGATGGCATTTCGGAAAAAAGGAAAATTTGCTATAAATAATATTATATTAGAAACTTACAAATCTTCCAGGGTAAAAATGATCTGAATTGGTCTCCTGTTCAAGCCGCCACAGGAGTTATTACAGATAAAGTAGAACAGTTCATGGACTCCAAGCTCGTCAGCGTCTTCAGCTGAACACAATAAAAGGTAATTAGAAATAGTAATCAGTTAGAAATGGCAAATACTTCCTCTTTTATATACACCAATTTCAAGACAAATTGAGATTTACATCTCATTAGGAAAACACTCCTTGCAATAAGAAAGAAAAGCTAACGATGCCAGTCTAATTCCTACCAATATGTCTGTTTTTTTGTTTGTTTCAGTCTACGAAATGAAAGGGAAGCGCGGTGGTAACTCCTAAAAGCCTTGCTTTCAACTCTGAACAATGAGAATGGAAATGGTGGGAAGTGTTTCCCGCGCTTGGCAACAGATTCACGTTTTCCCGCGCATAGCACCAGCTGCACGTCAGTTCCCGCGCTAAGCGACAGGCATACGTTTTCCCGCGCTTGATGAACTTGTCTAATACCTACTACAATTTTGCTTCTAGTTGTGACTGACTTTCCTTTTAACATTTGCTTTTGTTTTGATCAGCTATTATTGGTAAATGTCATTTTGGTTTGACAACAGTCATTTGAAGATGGTAATTAAAATTCCATGAAAATGAAGACTTCACGACTGTATGAGCAAATTATGTTACGAGGCTCACCTGAAGCTGGTCCGCGGAGTGGTATCCTTACAGAGTGCCTTGTGGTTTGAGGACATTCCTCATACTCAGCCTCTTGGTTGTCACAACGGAGGAAGTGACCTGTAGCAGGAGAGCCTGGAAACGAATACCGGCGAGCGAAAAATTACAACTCATTCTCAAAATTATTTTCCCAGTTCAGTTTGTATGACATTCATCTCGTTTTTCTCCCATATTAACCACGTTTACACTCTTATAATAAAATTTCTTTTTTGATCTAAGACGCCAATTTGGTTCTTTATATCTATTTCGCCGAATCGATTTTTCGGCAGCTGTTTTTCATTTGCACGGGCACATTCTCCAGTCCCTTCCCCACTCTGCTAGAAGGTTAACAAGATCTACCCCTCCCTCCACAGGCCAGGTTTCGTTTGTCCTCACCAGTATGTTCAGCGGTGTGATTTCGACAGCAGCGAACCACATCTTTAGCATGCTCAGGTTGTCTGAATACCGGCATGGCGCGTATGAACGCTCCAGAAGGAGGGGGACCTGGGTACCAAATAACACCAGTCAACATAATTAACAGATTAGGAATTTTAATCAATGAAAGTACATTTATGAGGCTTTTATGGAAATGGCCTCACCTGTAGTCAAAAATCTGACAGGACATGGCGTCTTTGATTTGATGTACAGTTTCTTCTGGTGTACTGAGTACTATGAAAAAAGACTTCGTGTAAGTATGAACCATCTGTAACAGTCTATCGTATTGATTTTTATTCAGGCTCAACTGACAAACCACAATGGTGAAGCTATGAAGACATGAGTTAGGAGCTAAGAGGTTAATAGTACTTACAATCCAGTCTGGATTGGCAACTTTCTTGGGCTGCAAACAAAGTACGACGCCATTAGTATGTTATTATTGACGATTGCAGACGAGAAAATACATTAATTAAAATGCACACGATAGCAGGTCTAAAATGTATTTCTGATACAACGAAATTACCTGTGTTTCCAGAACCATCCTGAAATTGTAATCTCCGCGAAACTCGTTCCTAAATAAATAGACCAGTACAGCAAAACACATTATCTAAATTTTCTCAGCAGATAATATTACGGGAGCGATGGAAGCAGCCACCTTTGCTTTTTAACAGAGAAACGTACCAAAGGAAAAAAAAACAAACACACAAAAAAAGAAGCAAGGTAACATTGCATAGAGGAAAGACACAATGGGGCATAAAAGAAAGAGGCAACTCGAAAATAATCACTTATTTTCGAAAATCTTAACGATTTTGTCCGGAGAGACTCTGGGGTCGAGATTGGATCAGAGTGAAACATTGACATTGCTCACGTGCTTGGTGACGTCACATGCGGAGGCGATAAATTCATAAGCGCGTGAGGAGGAAACCTGGGGCTGACTGGTGTAAGAGGATCAACGAATTCTGGGAAGTCTTCGCCTGCCTCGTCCGTGGGAACATTGACCATCAAATTTTCGGGCTGAAAAGAGAACAATTGAGTTTATTATGCCATTTATGGTTCGAGTCTTATCCATCCTTTTATAGTAGATCCATAAACATTCGTTTTTGCTCTTTGCTGTTCTGTTTTGATCAAATGAACTGCAGAATTAAAACTTTTTAAGATATCTTGATTCACTGATAGTTTTTTTTTTTTTTTTTCGTTTTTGTTGTTTTTAAAGACTGCGATATGTTAATTATTAGAATCGCTCTGCTGTGGTTCAATATTGACGAATTTCGAGGTGATTTGAAATCAAGTTAATTGTGTTTTGTTTGTATTACAGGGAATAGTAAACCGCACAGTCTAATTTGAAACCGGTGAAAGAAAATTCAGAAAATGCCTTCAAGCTTTAAACCTTAAATTATTTTTTATTTGCCGCTGGGTTTATTTTCGGGAACTTATTGGCCAAATTATAAGGTTTATCTCACTAACAGAGGCCTAGACATGCTCCAAACTTTGTTCTTAATCAAACTGAGATTTCTAGAAATCATAACGAAAAAAAATTCAGTTACCGGATCTGGAGAGTACTGTGCGAGCTCTTCCTGTTGCTGTTGTGGCCGCGAGTCTGGATCCAATGTTTCTATGTAAACATGTAAGTATAATTGTATATTAAATATCCACAGCAAAAGTAACTCGATATAATCTTTTTAAGCTAGAGAATTTACTTATTTTATGCGGTCGTTTTCAAAGAAATTCGCAACAGAAAAAAGGACGGCTTGCAATTATATTTACAGCACTTTATCTGAAAGCATAGAAATGGTTTACGTGGCGCGAGGGCAAGCAGACGCACATTGTAGCTGAATTTCTCGTAGATACTGCCGCAAGCAGAAGAAGGAAGAGATTTGACGTCAAAGTGGATGCCTCTACATGGTCCGCACTCACTCTTTAAATTCATAGATACTATATATTAATTGCAGCAGTTAAGTTTTGCGAATTTTGCGTTTGTTTGGCAAAACGCGAAAATCGATTGCCACAAAAATTTCTACTCGAGAATTTCCCGCTTTGCTGAAAAGAAAAGAATGCCATATCTTACGGCATGAAACGGATGTAATTTCCATTTTTGTGCTACATTAAATAAAATAAAAATAGAAAAGCAAAAACTGAAGAAGAAACGGTCTTAGCACTGTGATTATGTACTCGTCTTCAGTCTTCATTTCCATCAATTTTCTCCCCTTTCTATGGCTGTAAAAATTTTATCAGTAGCATGAACGCGCTGAAATCCTTTCTTTTTAGAATGTTCACTGCCTCTCTGTTTTTCAGCGCACGTGAAAGAGTAAGCGAGCGAGGCGAGCGCGAAGTTTTCTCGCGATTCTATCCACGTGATCAACGATCGAATGAAAATACGAGAAAGTAGAGGGCTGTAAACAGTCGAGTTGTTTTTGTTGAAACGAACTCTGTGTAAAATCAAAAAATACACCATTTACAAAATCGCAAAATGCACCTTTCACGACTCTCCTTTCTAAATGGAATATCACTCTTATAGCGCCCAGCTCGAGTTAAACTTTTTGATATTTAGTATTGACCAATATGATATTTCTCCCAACGATATCAATCAAGAGAAAATGAGATCATGAGATCAGATCACGGTCTCTTGTATCAATGTAAGGTCAAGAAGACAGGTGAAGAGAATGCCTAAATTAATCAACTGCGGGAAAGTATTATCAAGTTGATGAATTATCAGTTTCTCATTACCAACGCCGTTTGAAATGGGTCATTCGGTAGAGAGAATTTACATTTCAAGCATGCGCTTTTTTCATCCCCGCCTATATTATGTCTACCAACCACCTGTCAAAATCAATCCTTTATGATCGGACAAAGAACGATTGCGAAGGATCGAAATTATACTGATTCGTTCTGTCTCGATGACCTTGAAAGCGTCAGTCTGCTATTGTATTATTGTTTCAAGAAATGCCTACGCTCTAATACATTCGAATGGACTGATTCATTCGTCGTCAAATATGAATAAATATCACCAGTTACGGCTTCCTTTTAAAACTTACTTCCCTGTTTACGTAAATACCTCTTCACTTGAGTTCTATCAAGTGTACCGAAATAGAATGTCATATAGCTCGAGGAACAAAAAACAAAGAACTTACATTAACAAAATCCCTGAAAGCTTGCGTTTAATTTGAATGAAAATTTATGCAAACAATTAAAGATTCAAGAACGTGTCCTATTAAAAACTTCCAAACTGCGCAAACTGCGTTTAAAACAAGTGTTTTGAAGCTACCTTTGCTCGTGGATTTTTCCGCTTCAGTAGAAACCTAAGCGCAGTGTATGAAGTCAAATCTTGATCACTTAATTTGCACGATTTTTGATTTATTGTGAAGGGTAGCTTTGGGATTCTATAAACACTTTGTGCTGACATTACCCTGAAAACCAAACAAAAGGAATTGACCGACGAATTAAGTGAGTTACGATACTTTTAACACTGAGAAAATTTCTTACCTGTACCCTCGATTTTCAAGCTAGGACCATCGAACTCCCTGAGTGAAAAAAAAGACGAACATTAACATTAGGAGTGCCATAACAAGTGTCTAGGAGCAAAAAGTGAGCAAGCTTTAATTAATAGAACTTGCCAAACACTTACACAGGAAAATTGCAAGGACTTGGAATAAAGTCAGACAAGATGTATTGTTCGGGATAGTGCCAAGGAAATGTCTTCATTTCGGCGTCGATTTTCTCAGCAAAATACGCTTCGCCCATGTTTGTACTTGACGAGCTCATCTGTGCATTCTTTGGGATTTTGCAGTGGTCCCAGTTTTCATTCAAGCACCGAGAACTTCCGGGTCGCTGGAGCCAATGATACAATTGTTCTGTTATCATTTCCGGTCGCCGAAATGTCCATGGAAAAGAGGTTTCATTGAAACCCTTTTTGTGTTGCATTGTAATTATCTTCTGACATGTGCCATTCAAACTACGAACACGAAAATCACAAAATATCGCTGGCGGCAAAAAAGGTTTTTTGAACTTTGTCTGTGTTTATTTCTTTTGTCGTTCCGCGGATGATACTACTCAGATCAATAAAGTTTATCACATGCAGGTGTCTTCTCTTCTAAAACCGACATTTTAATAGGCTTTTAATTGAGTAAGATCAATAGCGTACAGGAGGAACCCCTCAGCCATTTTGTTCTTCGAAAATGTTCCACTTCGCGAGTAAAATGCATTTTCGAGCTTGTTTTGGTGAACAATAGAATTGTTACAATGCCGTTTTCAGAAGAGCAAGACATGTTTGATTTAGCTGAGACAAAAAGGAAGTGACACTTCTATAGATTCATCAAGGAAAAAACGACACTTACAGCAAACCTATAAAGTTTTCATTGAAAAAAGTGTGAATAGCTGACCTAAAATGGCGAACAAAAATGACAACTGTTAAATAGCAGCCAAAAGCTTTATTTGGGTTATGCGGCGGACTACAAAGGTTTTATCTATGCAAATGAGAGTCAGGTTTTAATTCAGCAAGATTGTCAAGGTCTGCCGTTGAACTTCACAGTCACATACCTTATCGATTTTTACTTCAATTCACTCCGAATCCGAAGGGAAGCCATGATAATAGGTTAAGACAAACAGAGAATTAGTCGCCACTGTCTTTAACCGTAGTTAACATGCTTTTTTGTTTATCTTTCAAAGGGGATCTAATTGAGCACTGTACAATTGAATCCTTTCTAATCGCTTGCCGCAATTACGGACTCTTCACAATTCTCATTCTGTAAAGCGTTACAACTAGTCATCGCAAAATTAGATTCCAATTAATATGTTTTTCTTATACATTATTCTTATCTCCAAAGGAATTCAATTCATAGCGTTGTTTAAATTAAAATTACAACCTTCACAAACTAATAACTATGCACAGACATTGAAGGCTTGCGAAAAAAAAAAAAAACAAGGTAGACAAAAGGATGTTGTGCTAGGGCCATTTGAGTATCTTTAACAATCCCTTCTATCAATCAAAGTTGGAAAAAAGTGTGCAAATTATTGTCCTAAGATGACAAAAAATATCGGTTTACTTAAGTCGCATGTTCTTTGCTGTAGCACAATAAGCAACAACGAAATATTACTCCCGTCTGAGCATACAAGGCTATAATTTGCCCTTTTCAGGCTGGCGTCGATCGTCGCGGCCACAATACAATGCTTGTTTTATCAGAGAGCTTGTCTAACCGTCTGAAAATTGCGCTGCCATGTCACTGAGATTTTTTTTCCTCTACTGATGTACCATGCAGAAAATTTCTACCTATATCCAATAGGTTTCATTAGCCACTCCCTTAGTGGTTCGGTTAAGATATTTATTCCGTACCAAGAAAACTTAACACCAAAACCGATCGTATGACCTCCTTCCTCGACGCAGACACGCTCACTTCCCATAACCCAGGTTTGAATATGCAGACAGGCGTCCAATACGTATTTCACTGATCAGCGCCAGGGCAATACGAGAAAACCTTAACTTTTTGCAGACTAAGAGCGAAAAGTTAATTACATTTTAGTAATCATACACTGATAAATAAAGGGTGGGTTATTTCTCAGAGCGCTTGGGAGTTTTGCCGATTGTTTGAAAACTCATTAAGACCGAAGAAAAATTAACAATACAATGAAAGACTGAAGGTGCAACATCTTATTGTGTTTTAATGACATCTGGTGTTAAAAAAAGATAGTTCTTTGTGCTTGTCTAGATCACCAAGTTAATTGCTGACACGGCTTTATCCGTTGAGAGGGCAAACTTGCGTAAAATTACTCGGACGACAAGCTTTGCTTTCTCGTAAACAAGTCCGCCATATTTTTTGACATTTTTTCGCCCTCCTTTTATTCCTTGACGACAAAAATACCAACACAGTAGGTGGCAATGATTAAACTTGAAAAAATGAATTACTGCCCCGTCAAAATACCTGATTAACTGATAAAAGATAAACTTCCGAGAAGACCATCTGAAAGAAATTCTTGGTCGTTAAAGAATTAAGTTTAGTGTTAGTATGTTGGAATCATTTCAAAGGCAGCTTCACGCAATTTTGTTGCCGCGCACCAATTTACCGAATAGCTCAGTGAGGGGGAGGGGTTAGTGAGGTCAACTTTCCCCATAATGAAACTTACTCACATTCTAACTTGCAAAAATACTGCTGTGTAAATACATCGAATGCCTATAACGTCGCTTTACTTTTAAAGAAAATGTACCATTTAGAGCTCTTCTTCGAAATTTCCGCCCTGCACGAGAAGATCTATTCCATTCTCTCTGCTCTCCTCCCCGCTTCAAAACCGATAGCGACGTCAATGACCATCGCGTGCCCTTGTCTCAGCGCTAGGCACAGCATGATGTCAGCTTGTTTGCCGTGGGAAACGATAAAGTTAAACTTCCTTTATAGGCTCAAGGCCAATAAACAACATTAATGTTGCAAAAATACATTCTATTTCGAATTAGTTAATTCAAAATCGACCCCTGAGCGTGTTAATTAATTCCATCTCTTTTCAGGTAATTTTTTTTCAGTTGGCACTGCACCGAGCCACGCAAACTGCCCTGCTAGGGCTTGCTAGCCAAACACGATTTCACGTCAAAGAACACTCATGCAAATATCATAACAACAAATCATGTCAAGCGGCTTGTCAAACCAAACATAATACAGCAGATGATTAGCAAACCCTCTAGCAAAATTGTGTAAAGGAAACTCTCAATAACATTCAAGATACGTTGACACTGAAGGCTGCGTGGAAAAATTTCAAGGATCCAAGCATACTTTTGACCCAAGTGCCCTTTATTTTTGAACTTCGTACAACTACGTGTCGCTCCTGACAAACCGTGGTTTCGGTTCGTGCCTTCGAAGTCAAGTGCCATCTCTCCATAAGCAGCTCCGCGCATGCGCCTTACCGTTACAGCAAATACAGAACTTTTGCGATGAAATGAAAGCGAGAAGTAGCCCACCACGTTATGAAGACCTTATTGTTTACTTTTCCAATGAATCCCTAAACGCGGTCTTTTTTCCCACTATTCTACATTGATGGAAGTGTTAGAGGGATGCGCGATAGCGTAGCTTCGAAAAATCGGCGGACTTTGAAAACAGACAGAAAAGCAAGCAGGGTTCTCAGGCTCTCAGATGGCGGATGGTTGGGCAGAATACCTGCATGAATGTTAAACGTAAAGGATTTAACCACGTCCTTGTGACGGAGACATTCTCAACAATCTGCAAGCTTGGGAAAAACTAATGGCGTCCGTTCATTTTTGAAAGAACTAAGAAAAATCAAGATGGGAATACACTGTGCTTGACCACAGGGGGCCCTCACATCCGTTTAGATTATGGACAAAAGATTAACCTACCTTTATCGCGCGTGTTTGGCGCGTGTTTTTTGTTTTGTGGCGGCCATTTTGAATTTTTAATACGCGGTCTGCTAGTGCAAAGTCTGGAACCGAAAGTCTGGGATGGGGCGCGAAGTCTGGGACGCGCGGGACAATTCGCAAATTCTCGGAGGATCCGATCGCTTACCGCGGATAATAAAGTGCCCTTGTCATTTTCTTAGAGCTCCAAGATTTCCGTATTTTCGGTTCCAGACCTCGCACTAGCAGACCGCGCACGTAGTAAAAATTCAAAATGGCCGCTACAAAACACAAAACACGCAAGATAAAGGTAGGTTAATCTTTTATTCATATTCTAAACGGATGTGAGGGCTCCCTGTGGCTTGACTACAGTACTCACGAGGCAGCGAGAACTCGCGCGCGACCCTCGCCTCGCGTGCTCCTACAACCGTTCTCCTAGCTTTTCAAGCAAGATATATAACAAAGACAATTTTGGTCTTTTATAATCACTTTATTATATTTTTTCATTTCTTCGATTTTTGAAAGGAATTCCATCATTATTTGATGTTTAAACTAACATATCTGAGGACGTTCCGTCGCTGTGCTGAAATTGTAATCTTTGAAAAATGCTCCGCTAAGTACTGGGTATGAAACACTTGCACCATTCTCTGACCAATCAGAGAGAGACAATTCTCTTACATCATTTTATAAATTTATCTATTCTTCGTTACCATAGTAACGTATTCATTGCAATAAAAATATATTATTTTTCTTTTAAAAACGCGATGTCCAATAAACTCTTCAAAATGCCTCAAAACGAAAATAAAGTACGATTACTGCATGTTCTGAAAAAGGGGGGGGGGGGGAGGGGCTGCTAACCCAATGAATTTAAAAAACATTTCCCTATAAACTAATTTTATAAACGATCCTCAATGAGAATGTCTGATTTTGATAAAGAAAACAAAAGTGATGATCTACTAAAGACTTCAGAGGCACAAACACGGACGGGATACAACCCTTAATACATGTACGTAAGCTACTTGTGAAGTGCACCACACCCAGGAGGAGTGGATTAATTTAAGTCCCCTTTGCGTTGGATTTTGTTAAATAGTAAGGACCATGCCTTTCAGCGTTACTGTTTAACTTTTTTCTAGTTTTTGGCGCTAAAAATGCCAAAGAAAATAGAGCGAATAAAGTAAACAAAAATACCTAGTGGCTCAGTGTCGTTCCCTTTTCCCTGGGTTTGAAAAATAAAAGGGAATCTCTTAGTCCGTCTTAAGTTTGCCTCTTTGTCCTCCAAAATTAATCGCGACTTCATCTTTGGTTAAGATTTCTGTATTGGTTACTTCGGCTGATGACTTTCCATTTTAAATCATTCTTGGGTGGGTGAACGGCCATGTACAAGACAGACGCAAAATAAACGTAACTCATCAACATCTGGAACAGAAAATAAAATCACAGAAAAATCACTGTCACGTCAAATGAATCATGCATAGCCGCCGCATTTGCAGTGGTTTTCGCGCCAGTATCGAAAATAATTCCGCGTGGTTTTGCATCACTCTGTTAAAGCGATTTCCAATCAGCAAAACCAAAGTATTGGTTATCACTCTAGCCAATCACAAAGGACACTGACAATACAGTGAACCAATCAAAAACTCGAAGAAATTACATGCAGCTGACGCAAAGCGCGGTAAAACGCGTGCAAAATAGTCACGATTGGGTTTGGTTTTGCTCTTGATTGGACGAAAAAGTGACGTGAGTTTTTTAAGCCACTCGTGTAGCGTAGTTGATGCAAAACCAATTACTTTTCGACACTCTAATGAAAACCGCGCTAATAAACGATTGCAAAACAAAGCAAGCTCATGTCACTTTTTCATCCAATCAGAAGTACACCCAAAACCAATCTTGACTCGCTCGCAAAAGTTTTCCCGCGCTCCGCATCCGCTACATGCATTTACTTCCAGTTTTGATTGGTTCTGCTCTATCTGGAAAGAAATAGTACCGCTCACAGCTGTAGACAGGTCAAGATAGAGTGCTTTTCACTGTGTTGAAATGTAATTGGTTTTACATTATTACGCTAAACGATTGCCTTAAAAAACTCGCGCCACTTTGCAATCCAATCAGAAGTAAAACAAGAGCCAATCGTGACTCACTTGTACTCGTTTTCACGCGATTCGCGTCTGATACGTAATTGTTCACTGGATTGTCTGGTGTCCTTTGTGATTGGATAGAGTGAGAAGGTGGGTGCAAAACTGACGAGAAACTCTTTTGATGATTTTGAATGTCTAACAAAATATTTGGGCGTCCTAATTTTAACTTGACCCACGTAATTTTAGAGTAAGACCTGCTATGTATACCCTTTGGACATCTTATTCGTCTTTCATAAATTAATACTGCAGCTAATCCCAACCAAGTACGGATCCAGGATTTTTGTTAGGAGGTGTACCACTAAGGAATGACGTAACTGACTGGTGAGGTAAACAAATTTTAAAAGCAAATACGAAGAAGAAGGCTTCATCTCGGGGGGGGGCGGGGGGTGTGCACCCCCTGCACCCTCCCCCTAGATCCGCCCCTGCTAACTGAGAGATAACCAACTGGCAGTTTCCCTCAGATCTCAAGATTAGCTTGTGATTTATTAGAACAATCTGATCAATCAGTTACGGTACTACATACTCAAGAAAACCAGTTACAAAGTTCATTTATTAAACACCTGTGTCGAAGCAATAAGCTGCGCTACCCACATATCTGGAACAATGGAGGAACTGCCTGTAAAAACATTTCAAACAAAATTATAATCAACTTAAGTTGAGTGGAGCACAATTAAAAAGGTTCCCCTTGCTCTTACAGTTTTCTTGAGTTATCCCAAAGTGTCACAAGTGTTTCTCTGAAGCGCAATAAACACAAAGAAAATGTTCTGATTTGCCCATTTAATAATTCATTCAATAACTAATCCCGAGAGGATTCAGAAACATTTAAATACGCCCTTTGGTGTGTAAGATTAGATAATTGTGTAACCAACACGAAACAGGAGAAGAGCAGACCACAATTTTTGACTTCTGTTAACATAAAGTGCAAACATTAAACTCTTCCATTTCCTGTGTCAATGCCTGGTCTTCCAATTCTTAACCTTCAACCATGATTTCAAATCATGTTCTCTATTTCTAATATTCAGAAAATAACAAAGGAACAAGAAAGGAAATGTGTGATCACTAGTTTATTTCAATCATCAAAATTCAAATTCTGTTTGCTTGTACTAGCTTGGGCTATGTCTATAGATTTATACAAGCCATGTGTCAGTACAGCTTTTAACACATGTTATCTTGCACAGCATTTTCTTAATTCTTATGATGCTAAATAATATGCAGCAAGTATAACTGATGTTTGCCCAAGGAGTCCAAGGAGATAAGAGGCAGAGAAGGAAAGATCAAAGCCAGGGAGGGAGACCAGCATCAGTCTTCATCTGCAGTTGCTGTGGGAAGGACTGGCATTCCTGCTTTGGTTTGTCTAGCCACACCTGGCGTTGCACCAGAACTACTGTCCAGTCTCCATAGTCTCTAAGACTGACAGATGCCATGTATGTAACTGATAAAGATGAGTTTCAAACTGTACAATTTATCCACTCTGCTTGAATTTGTCAATTGCAGTGATTTTTTTTTTTTGTCTCTCTCAAATATTTTTGTTTAAAGTTGCAGGGCAAAAAAAATAATGCATGTTACCCATTCCTTCAACTTTCAATAACCAGACCCGTTTCTATTCTTCACTATATGGTACCAAATAAACACAACATCCCTTGAATGCACTCACCACACAAAGTTCCAGTTGAAATGGAGAAAACGGTCATCTTGAAAAATGTTAATGGTGTACTCCATGGATTTTTGGCTCCTGAAATGTGCTGAAATGCAGTAGGCTGACAAAATAAAAACAAGAAGTTTTTTTTTTAAAAAAATAGCAATTGATGGTTTTGAGTAAAAGGTGAAACTCATGGCAAAAATTCAAAACAGATGACAGCTGACTTGCTTACAATAATAACTAGCTTATTAAATTATTTATAATAATATTAATATTATTTGTTTGCCAGTAAATGCATTACCCTCACCTCGGGTTGTCACCTTGTCACAGTGGCAAGGCTTGTGCGTTTCAGTGACCCTAAGACCTATGCTGGCTGGGACTTTTTGTCCCTGGTAGGTTCCACCTTGCCAGATTGGTTAAGGGTAGAAACCCAACAAAGAACAGCCCCTGGTTCTCCAGGCTGGGAGTTGAGTGATGGGCCAATCACCCATCCCCATAAAACAGCATTAGACTACCGAAACCTCAAGCACACTAAATCAGTCATCTCTTGGGACTGCTGTGGGACCTTGCTCAGGCGAGCAAAGTATGATGCACCTGGGTAAAAGCCAGGGGCTGACCAAACCTTTAGTGATCACAAGAACTCAACTCAAAATGGGAAACTGGAATGTGGGCAACAGAAGGGTGCTGAAGGCGGGGTAGACATAGGACAACATGGAGGAGAACAGCAGAGAAGAAGAGAGAAAGAGCTGGATGGAGGAGCTGGAGTGACCTGTCCACTGCAGCGTCAGACAGAGCTGGTTGGCGACAGAGTGTTGAGGCCTTATGCACCACTTGGCTTGAAGTAGTTAGGTGAAGGTGGTGAAATGCATTACAGGTACATACATCCTTTGCTTAATCAGCTATAAAAGTCCTGAACAATAATTATCTTTTTAATCAAATGCTACATCTATTTTCAGGTCAGAACTTGTTCTTCCTGCAAGAGAAATGCCAAATGTGCAATTCACTTACCTTAAATTTGTAGACCAGTGTGTAGAGCCCTGCATAGAGAAGTGTTGTTGAAAGAAAGGACTGGGCAAGAAAAGACTTTGTCACTGTTTGATGCATTATTTGCTTGGTCAGTTTGACTGTAAGAAAGCATAAATATTGTATAATTTAGAAAACCAGATTAACCAGTACAGATAAGTGCCAAGTTGCAAGTTGCTGACATGTTTGCTGACATGCTTAATTTGTATAACACTTTTGCTTTAGAAACCCCACTTCCTCTTTAAATTTCTCTGAGGTGGTCATGGAAATTTCCTGTGACTGCACAGTCTAATCTGCCTGGATGTTTAAAGTTTGTATTGGTGTAAACCAGCTACCTCAGTTGACTTGATTGAGGATCATTTGTCCAAAAGGTCACAGCAACATGCAGTTAACTAAACAAATGCAATAAGAACTTTGTTGTAATATCTGCTGGGTTATTTTGTCACATGTTTCCAAGAAATTAAGCAACCCATTTAGAAAACATGGGTTTCATGGATATACCTGGAGGACTGTAGAATAATTCCCTAAGTAAGAAGTTTAACTTACTTGTTGTAAAGATCACCAAAATGAGATTTGCTGCCTGGAAAACCACAATCACAATACTGCTCTGAAAAAAAAAAAAAAAAAAAAAAACGATATTAAAAGTGATTTGTAATTTAAATTAATAACATAGCACGCGCTAGTCCTATCTAATTCCTATTGAGCCATCGTGAACGAAATCTCTATGTACGCACGACTGTGCGTATATAAGATGAAGTGTGCAGTTTCAATTTAGCTGCAAAATTTCCATCGAGTTTAGTGCAAGTTCCTTTTGTTTAAGTTTTGGCAATGTGAAGATTATTCTGAACAATCCAAACTCTACTTCGAGCCTTTGACTTTTGCCAAGCTAAGATGTTTACTAAAACATGAGTATTTGGACTTTGTTTGTCTACATTTTCATTGAGTATTTTTGACTTTGTCTGACTACATTTTCATTATAATTAATTTGAAGAAGTGAATTTTTCATTGACAATTTTAGAAACCAGGTTAAGCATTTTCGGTCAACCGTTGCTGAACTGATTGTGGTGTGTTAGGATGCTAATGACCTTTGTTTCTTTTCAACGTGCATTATGAGAACTTTGTAGACAATCACAAAAAAAACATGCTTTAGCGTCCAAGTTGTTGTCACCATGTTATAAAAGAATTGGTTCATGCTATTAGCTGTGTGTATATCGAGTTTGGATGCACTTGGGAAGTTTGGAGAGCACTCAAGAAGCTAGAGTTGCTCTTGGCTGTCGCCTCGAGCAACTCTTATTCTTCTTTCATGCTCTCCAAACTTCCTGTGTGCATCCATGACTCCATATACACACGCTAAGCATGAACCCATTCTTAATTAAATAGCTGTATAGGAAGCTTTTCAGGATATGTCCTGCCAATTCCAGAACATGTAGCTGACAGAAAAAACAGTATTAAATCACTAATAATTTTTGTTCCAATAATTATATTTAGCTTTGAAGTGTCACTTCAATTAAAATTTTGGAGGAAGATCACAGATTATTACTAAATTGAAAATATGTATTATATTATGATGTTACATTTGTCAGAGGCTGTGTTAACTCGGCTGTGTTAACTCAGCTGATGTTCCGAAAGCAGATGTCAACTTGATAATTTCCGCACAATCATGTACAGTACCAAACAGATTGAGAGGCAACTTTGCAAACTGTATTAATGCTACTGACAGTGTTGTCAAAAGCAAAAGATATATTAAACTATTACCACTAAATATATGGTGTTTTCCTCTCTTTTGTCATCACCCTTGGACTGTTTTGCAAAAGCCTCAGCAATACTCACAGCAGCAATGTTCAGAATCTGCAGATTAAATCACGTGTATCATGTTAAATGTGTTTCTTGAGGAAGCCGATCTTGCCAGAGTAATGCTCATAATTTCTTTCAATTAGATATCTTTATTTAACTTATCACATGGTATAGAGATGGCAACAACGAACATATTTTTATTAGCTGTGCTTCATTTTAATAGGCCTGTAAGGGACATCAAATCATTATATACAAAACAACAAGTAAACATGTACAGCAAACTTCATACCTGCCAGAAAACTGTCAGCAGCAAAAGATTGTTCGTAACACATTTTGGTATCCTGTGATTCCTGTAAATAAAATCTGTTATCACTGATTTGTATCAGCTTGCTGTTACCAGAGGAGATAAATAAAACACTGCTACAGTGCATTTCACAAAGTAAATTTCACAATGTCTTCAGAATTCCAGTCCAAGAAACCCGCACCTCTCCCTCAGAATTCCAAGATGCCGCCCATGGTATGGTATGGATTTTTCTGGAATCACCCAATGTTGAAGTTGTTGTTTCTTGAAGGAGTTAGTAGGTTTTGTTTGCCTTGGGAGTTGGTGAGTTTTGACCCATGACATGTGACAAATTCTCCTCCAGTCAGAAAAAGGATTTGAGTTGGGGGGTATAGCAATAAGATTTTTTACAATAACTGTCTATAACCAAGCTCCATCCCCCGGCCTCCATCCGATCCCCTTTCCGCAGTACACACCCCACCCTCCTGCACCCCTCTACCCCTTCGTGTACAGCTGAATTCGTTGCTTACAATTTGTTGATCCAACAAATTTAATGCTGAACAGTCAAAGAAATGAAAACATTAAAATTGTAACATCTCAAACTCACCGTCGTCGCCTGGTTAAATTTTCTAACTCCACAGAGTTCATTCCGACTTGTTTGATCAAATCACTTGTTGTCTCTAGAGCTGTTAGAAGCTCGTCAAGTTGTTCGTGACTTATGGTGACCACAGAATCGTTTACAGGCCCGTTTCTTCCCCTTTTTGAGGGATTGTTATTTTCTCTTTCCGAGCTAGTTCCGCTGAAAGCGTCTGGTTGCAAGCCAAGTTGATCGGCAAGAGCTGTAAGTTGCGAGTCCGTGCTGTCTTTTCGCAGCCTTTCATGATCTTGGTCACCAACGGAGTACATGTTCTCTCGATCTGTTAGGAGAGGAGTTCTTGTATCTACAGACATCTCAGAAGAATTTCCCACGTTCAAATTTACGCATGAAGCGAGCAAAAATGTTCTAAAGCCAGCATAATTTTCACAATTTCGATAATATTATTGCGTTGAGATTTCTTTCCGGCGAAGACTGGTGACAAATTGCGAAGCTCCCATCATGCACTTGGATTCGCTTTAACTTTTAAACATGGCGGCTGTGGTCGGAAGGTTAATATCTTGGAATTTCCAGCCTTCCCTCAGCTGATGCAATATGCTGATGTGTTCAAAATACCAGGATTGTTTTCTAGACTAACCAAATGCTCATGATGTTGAGAGCTATAGGCGCTTTCAGGTCAGTGAATTAGAAAAATTCACCAAAGTTTGTGACTCACTCAAGTTCAATTTATGATTGTGATCTTTAGACCGTGATTTTAGCGGGGTGGGTCTACAGATGTTTATTATTGTTTGATCCAGGAGACGTACCAAACAGTAGGCTTTATCAATATGATAAATGTTTTGCTCCATTGATAACGAAAACCAGTGAATGAGAAATAAAAGTTATAAAATGATACACAATGGTATGAAAACAAGCTGATACATGTCACTTTATTTGCTTAGGCTTATATTACCAATATTGGGTTTGATATTTTAGTAGAACTTTAATTCCTCTTTTGTGAATTCGCTGATAGAACGACAAATATGTATCACATCACTATAAAATAATAGTTTATTTGTAGATGATTTTAATACAATAATCATGTACTCTGAGGACAAATATTTCCTGTGTTGTATGTTTACAACAAATAAACAATGATTCCTTCATTGGAAAGTGAATTGTAGAGGGGTTTTTTACAAAGATGTGACAGCTTGATGGGCTGTTAATCTCAAATGTAAATTTTCCGCTATAATTTGTACATAACAGTTTGGAGTGCAAATCAAAACCAACAATTGTACAAATACGGTAAATCCTTGAATTAGCGCCCCCCTCCCCCTCCTATCAGCCAAAATTTAAAATAAGCACCCCCTCCCCTCCCCCCATTTTGTGGACGAGTAATGAGACAACAAAGGATGTGTAGTTTTCATCGTGTAGTATCAGATTTGTACATTGTTTTAGTTTGTGAACACGTTAAGGTTGGAAAAATATATATATATTCTAGCGTTGCTGCAATTTAAAGTTTAGGATCAGCTTTTCATGTTGATAAACACTGATGACGTATGAAAAAAAATTAGTGATCATGTCCGGCCAAGATTTGGGAAAAATCAAGTAAGCACCCCCCTCGATTAAGCACCCCCCTCAAATAAGCACCCCATGTCTTCTCCTAAATTTGAAATAAGCACCCCGGGCGCTAATTCAAGGATTTACAGTGTACAATTTTATCTTATATATCCTATTTACTTTGCCCACCTACATGTATGATTAAAATGCTAGACTTTTGTTCTAGAAAATGATCACATAAGATAAAGCACATCTGAGCTGAACATTCTTCTTGTCTGATCTAGATTTTTGTTTAACTTCCAGCCAACACTGTGAACAGTGTCTAAAAAGAAATACTGCAGAAAAGGCCGGAAGATTTCTTTCCAGATCTAGACATGTCACACCTCAATTACCAGGATACAACATTAATCATCAGAAATGTTACATTCACACTTTGCTAATTCTACGACAGAGAAATCTTAGAACATTTATCAGGACTCCGCATGGAATGTTCCCTCACGTCACCAGGGTTCTTGTTAACAGGAGTATCAAGGGTGAACGAATGTTCACCACCCAAATTATTAGAGCTGTAATGCGAGTGGCTAGAGTTAGGTATATTCTTCTTGGTACTGCTGGTGCAGGAGGTATTGCAGCTAAAATGGTGAGTTGAGAGCAAGTTGACTTGTATCCTCTTCTCCTGGCAAGGAATGGGGCAAGGAATTGAGAAAGTAGACCTTCAGCTGGTTTGTCCCTGCATAATGCGATATATGTGTGTATGACTATGGATGAAAAGATCCGAGCATGGCTGCAATTATTGTTGTGTCATGTTCGTAGACAAGGCACTTCACTCTTAGGAACCCTTTCTCGAAGTCTAGGTGTACCAGTTAGGCAAGCTAACCCCCTAACAATTCCCCTCTAACCCCTCTCCCCACCTCTCCCCCTCACCCCTCATCCCTCCCTCTTCCCACATCTCACCCCTCACCCCTCACCCCTCACCCCTCGCCCTCTCACCCCTCACCTCTCACCCCTCACCCCTCACCCCCTCACCCTTCATCCCCATTTTATAGCTCTTGTCCAGTCAAAAACATATTTCTTCATGTTTTTATCCTGGTGGTTGTGGTAAAGTAGTAAATGTTATTATACCCTGATAATCATTGTACATGTATATGCACACCTGTACACGTACATGTACATTAAACTTATACTGAGCATGATCACTGTGAGGTTTTGTTATTTCTTGTACTTTCCTGTCAGACTTATGATTCATGGAATGACAAGTGGTTGAGATTTCAAGAATCTTTACCTGAATTTGGCTGGTTGAGGGAACTCAAAGACAGCTTGCCTGATTTGTCCAACACATTTGCAGGAGGTACCGTAAATATCTGTCAATTTATCTTCACGCCGTTAGCATAACCCAGTAGCTGACTCTTTGGAAATCCATGATCTAATTGGCTATATATAAACAGGCAATTGCTATGATGGGACAATAGAAGGCTTTCAGAGCAAATACATGGTTTTTTGTACATATGAAAGTCCAAAACAATTTGAAAGTACTGGTGAAATAAAACTGATGATGAAATTTAACCTGCATTGGCACAATTT
The DNA here is from genome assembly GCF_042242905.1 of Orbicella faveolata. Classification (NCBI taxonomy): domain Eukaryota; kingdom Metazoa; phylum Cnidaria; class Anthozoa; order Scleractinia; family Merulinidae; genus Orbicella; species Orbicella faveolata. The sequence goes on along the minus strand of NW_028301539.1, from coordinate 2,322,114 downwards.
CTCTGAACTTTTAAATTGATTTCCTTGAGTTCCTATGGGTAATTGTTTTTGGTGTTATTTCAGGTAGGTATTTATATCTTGAGCTCTTAGAAAGTGCAAAAAGGACTGTAATATACTCAACATTACTCTGGTTACTCTGGTACGGGAGTTTTGTCCACTTAAAACAGAAATTGCTCAATTTCTTATTGGATTTCATCTCAAGGATTTTACATATAATTACATAAATATGCTCTTTTATTTTATTTTATTTTATTCTATTCTATTCTATTCTATTCTATTCTATTTTTATTTTTTATTTTTATTTATTTTGCTAAACTTTAGGCTCAGAAGCCACTCGCAGCCTTGTTGACAGTTTCAAAGATTTTGTGGATGAGTTTTGGTCTTCAGGTATTGTAGCTGTGATGTGATCTACAATACCTTGCATCTGAAACTTCACAGACTGTTGTTGTGTGGCTTCAAACAATTCGCTATATATGGGATCATTTCAGTAATAGGATTTATCAAGCTGAGAGTAAATTTGCCATAAAACCGTGGATTACAACTGACTTTGAATTTCCACAAAATTTTGTTCCTTTCGAAGCTGCATTTAATAATTTGTTTTCAAGTAATTACAAGACCTGTAGTAACTGGTCTAGAGAACTTACACCTGTAAAGATGACTTCAAACAACTGATCACTTTTTTCCATTGCCCAGTTGGTCAGAAACTAGTTTGGGTATATAATTGTCACATCCTCCTTGTGGTAACAACCTTTGTGCTCTTTTGCGTCAGAAGTCAGCCCTCCTGTAGTGTCTGCTGCTATCAGACAGGAAAGTGGTGAGAAGGCATCAGTTCCTAAGAAAACAGCCATGGAAAAGGTGACTGTTTACCTTTGTCACTTATTCAGTTTATTCATCCCTTATACCTGGGCCAGTCTCATAATTAGAGTATGTGTATTAGAATGTGGATTGAGAGCGAGGAAACCTGTGATTCTTCAATTGATGATATGTATTGTCTTTAGATGCAAGAGAGGCTGGAGAAGTCTCAAGAAGAACTGCTTGAGATGCAAGTAAGATTCATTTGCTTTTACATGGACCACATGTAAATCTGCTGCCATCATGTGTTGATAAGGGACCTTTTTATTAATTTACCAATGTCACACTTTTCTGATTTTTTCATTCACTGGGGCTTTCCCCCTGGCATACGTTTCTTTGTAAAAATTGGCAACTTTGAGGTTCCATATTTTCACGAACTTGCTACGGATTGTTATTAAACTTTGTATGTTTTCTAAATGCGTGAATGCATGTTTTCTAAATGCATGATAAATTGAACTTAACAGGTAGTTTTTTGTTAAAATGAGAAATCCCCAAAACAGTTATTGTTTGTATTGCATGGCATCTGTAAAAAGGTCCATTATAAGTTGTTCCTTCTCATCAACTGCTTGGCTGAATTATACTTTTATAAATACTCTTACTATCAGTTTCACCTGTACTTTTTTGATTTTCTTGCAGCAACGATACCAACGAGAAATAGACAAGCTTGAACGTGACAACCGAGAGTTGAGAAAGCAAGTCATTATTCTTAAGGGTGACAGCATGCCGACCCCAAGAAAGATTAAGGTGACTGGAAATGTTTACTTCAAAATCACAGCTAACCTACAAAAATGCACAAATCACTCTATTTTGTGAGTCACAGATTATCCTGCAAAGTACTTACACGTAATTATAAGTTTCATTATTGTTGTTGTACGTGTGTAGCTAAATAAATGCAAAACATTCTTGACTAATGGGTTGTGATGTGACTTTTTATGTTGATCATTCTTTCTCAGAAATCTTTGATTGACATGTATTCTGATGTTCTGGATCTCCTGTCAGAATACGATGTGAGCTACAACACAACTGATCATCTACCACGGGTATGTTGCTCCTTATAATTACATTGTTTCCAACTTGCTAATGACTCCACTGAATCTCTTTTTTCTGTTGTTCTTTTATTTACACACTCCTGTTGGCCAGAAGTTGCAACCTTACAGGTTGGGTATCGGCAGTACATTGATACCTCTGCACAATATGTGCCTGTCTTAAAGCTAAGCCTATAGAAAACAGTGAACACTGCAACAGGATTTCTTGTAAAATGATATGCCTGGTCATGGGTAGAAGGCACAAATATCTGGCTTCAAGCTCTAAACTGATTTTACAGTCTTGTTCTGATCAATTTACATACAGCTGTAGAGACCTGTTAGTCACTGTTCACTGGCTTATGTAGTCTTCCTGTTTTTTTAGTATGTTCCCTCTCATTGTAGTATTTTCCTGATTTGTAGGTTGTAGTAGTTGGTGATCAAAGTGCTGGCAAAACAAGTGTGCTGGAGATGATTGCACAAGCCAGAATTTTTCCCAGGTTAGTGGGCCCAATTACCTGTTAATGCCAAGGAATTAACTTCCTCTGCTCTTTTTCCTTCAAACCACCTATAAAATATCTGTCTCAATGTTAAGGCTTTGCAGTCCACTGTACCCCAGCAACGACGACACTTGTAGCCTTCCCACTTGGCTATCAGAGATAAACAGTCAAAAACAATTGCCACACAAATGTTGGAAAACAGGACTCCTACGATTTGCACCTGGTTGGGGGGGGGGGGGAATCCCATATATAGAGGACAGGGGTGATCATTGTACCTTTTAGGGTGTTGAGCCTCAAAAGGTCCCCAGCAGGAGCTATTGCAGCACCTTTTTAAATAAGGTATCAGGCCAAAAGAAATATGACAGGAGATAATGTGTTGTTTTAGACTGTTCAAGCAGTACCTCTTAGGGGTGAAAAACATTTCAAGCCACGCCTACAAAACAGGATCATGATACCTCTGAGGGGTTCTTTTCAAAATTTCCGATGAGCACTCCTGTCCTTTTTAAATGGGAGTTCCTCCCAGGGATTTGCACTGCTCCTTAAAATTTTAAACCTAGATGTTTCAAGACTTCTTCACACTGCATGACGTTTCAATTTTGAATTGTGTTTCAGAGGTTCTGGACAGATGATGACAAGGGCCCCAGTCATGGTGAGAAGTGCTAGTTAGATGACTGCTACTTAATAATGAAAACATTATGTACTGAGAATGAACAGGTCCACTCTAATTAATGTTTCTATTGTGATCAAGGAACTACTGGTAGACACTCAGATATTTTTGATAGAACACCTGTCTGCCGTCCAGTTCTTATTAAGTTATTTTTATTTTATTTTTGTCAGGTGACGTTGAGTGAAGGGCCAAACCACATGGCACAGTTCAAGGGAAGTAATCATCAGTATGACCTAACACAAGAAGATGAGGTTTGTATTAATATGTACACTGTAGCTTGAAATAGAAATCTTTCACTCACAAGACTGTTCAATTCTTCTCTGAGCAGCATGGTGTGGAAAAGGAATTTTCATTCGTAGGATGTTCTTACTCCAAATTGATGTTGAGTTGCGTTCTGTGTCATGACATTAATAAGAGAGTTCTCAAACATTTTCCAAGAAATGGAAATGTTCAGGTTTGGGCCACTTAAGTTGACTTGATTTTAATAAATGTCAGTAATATCTTTCATTTCTCTGCACTCATGCTATGTACATGTAGATGGCAAGAGATTGTTAATTTTAATGAATGAGGGTATTTTTTTGTTGAATTTACAGCTTAAAGGTCTGAGACAAGAGATTGAAATTCGTATGAAGAACAGTGTGAAACATGGACAAACAGTTAGCCCTGAGGTAATAAGTGTTCACGTACTTGTATGTCTACTACATTGTTTGCTGATGTATCGTGTAGATGTATGTAGCAGCGACTTAAGGACATGTTCAGGCAGGGGTTTAACTGTCACCTCCATTGGAAAGAACACAACACAAGATGAACAACCAGAGATACATCCCGTGAACACTGCGTTCCAAGCCTGATAATCTGACCATTAGGTCACCATATTTGAGTCTCACAAATACAGTCAAACCTCCTTTAAAGGGAAGCCTGAAGGATAAGGAAGGTGTCCAGACAGTGCAGTTAGCAGAGTGGCTGATTACGGGAGATTAAAAATGTCGAATTTTTAGCTGGACTAGGACTATGAACTGTCTAACCGGAAGTGTTCATTGGCAGAAGTTTGATTGTACAATGTATCATATGACTAGTACCATTTGTAGCTATCCTTGTTGTATTAAATTGCTCTTGACAACCTTTTTTCTTTTTAATGGCTTTAATGTATTTTATTTGCTGTTTCATTCTCAGGTGATATCTCTAAGTGTCAAAGGCCCAGGACTTCATCGAATGGTATTGGTCGACCTTCCAGGAATTATCGGGGTATGTTGGACATTCTGTGGTTAATTACTAGGTATTCCTTAACTGATGATTTTCTTTATTCTCATCACCTCTCCACTTGATAATGTATTGAATTGGTAATGAGAAAGTACAGGCTGATCACTGTTGGAAATTTAGGAGTTATTTGAACAAATCTTGTTTCATTTTACAGACGATTACAACTGGAATGGCAGAAAACACCAAAGATGACATTGTTGAAATGAGCAGGTGACTACTGAGTGTTCTCAACAAAAATATAATAATTAAGACACAAAATGAAGTTTGAAAAACATTAATATTTTACTGTTGCTGTGCAATACTGCCCACCACGTAAGCAAACTGCAAAACTAGTTTGTACATGTAGTTTCTGTCCTGAAGCGTAACTCCATTTGGACTTTGGGCCAAGATACTACCAGGAAGTAAAAATAGTATCTGTTTAGTCAAGAGTGAAGACCAAATGTAGTTTGAAATTTCTTTTAGGAAATACATGCAGAATCCAAATGCAATCATCTTATGTATTCAAGGTGAGAGTGAAATTAAGTTTAGTGTCTAATTTGTCTTTGTGTTTTAGTTTTTTAAATAATCCAGGTCAAGACCTACATGTAGTTAAGCACTCATTCATTTGTTTATTTACCTTATTTTCTGTCCATTGTCCCATTTTCTGCTTTTAAAAGACTAAATGTAATGCTTTGAATAAGTGACAAGCATGACTATTTAAATTGTTGCACAGATGGCTCCATTGATGCTGAAAGAAGCAATGTCACTGATTTAGTGAGCAGTATGGACCCAGCAGGTTTGTATGACTCAAAACTAATTTGACTCAGAGAATCTTGTGTTAAAACATTTTATAGTCAAGCGATCTTGTGGAATTGATTAGTATTTTGAGTGCCAAGCACAAACAAGCGGACTTAGGTAGTTAGGCAAAAATGAACTGAGGAACATTTCTCCTCGTCAGCCACCTCTCCTGTCTTTCACAGAGAATGTAGCATTGTGTTGCAAACAGGACCAGACCTGGACTAGATTAGTGGTGTTACATGTTTCTTATTTTGTGCATTTCTTGCATTAGTTATACTGTTTGTAAGTGAATGTACGAAAGATCATGTATTTGAACTGTGGAAAAAGATGTGAAGACATCAATGACCATTGGAGTTATATACTCAACTTTTACACCGTAAGTTTTAGCAATTAGAAGCTGCTGTGAAATTAAAGCCTGAAAAAAAATTCAGGCTTGAACGGGATTCGAACCTATGACCTTTGCGATACCGGTGCGGTGCTCTACCAACTTAGCTATCAAAGCCAACTGGGAACTGATCACACTGTGACTTATGCTATTTATTGGTTTTCAGGAAAGAGGACTATTTTTGTGCTAACTAAAGTTGACTTAGCGGAACAAAATGATGCAAACCCAAGCCGGGTATGATTGCTTTTCAATTCTTCATTTTATCTTGAGAAATCTCTGTATAGTTAGTTTTATTTAACATCACTCTATCATTTTACTGTGTGTAAATATGACATGGTATTTCACCTTCAGATCAAGCAAATACTAGAAGGCAAGCTGTTCCCGATGAAAGCTTTGGGATACTTTGCTGTGGTGACTGGAACAGGCAAGTCAACTTGACAGTTTTATTTTAACAGTCTCCAAGTAGGTGGTTCTGTTAGTGCTATTGTTCTTCACTCTGTTGTTCTGTCGGTCAGGGTGCAACTGAAGTTGAGTATGTAGTTAAATAGAAATTTTCCTTTTCTCTGAAGCGTGCTTTCTTCCATCAGATTATTATTTTTTTACGTTACTTTCAAATGACTAATATTTTACTCTAATGCACTCTGTGTCCTTTACATTATAAGGTAACACCAGTGAAGGTATTGATACCATCCGTGGCTACGAGGAAGAATTTTTCAGAAACTCAAGACTTTTTAAGTAAGTACAATGTAGTACATTTAGATTCCAGGTTTCAGAAAATCGCCAAAGAATTAAAATTGTGTATCAACCAGTGACAGTCCCCACTGCTGAATTGTCTTATAACTTACGACGATTTCTTTGAATATTTACCTCCAAGGTCTGGAGTTTTCAAAGCCAGTCAGATGACCACACAGAACCTAAGTTTCGCTGTGTCACACTGCTTCTGGAAAATGGTTCGTGAGTCGATTGAGCAGCAGGCAGACTCCTACAAAGGTATGGAAAAATGGATCATAGAATCTATATGCCGAGTTTTAACTGGGAGTATGTATGGAGCGACAAAGGGTTGTGATCTTAAAAGGGACTAATTAATTAATTAATTAATGCTGTTTTATTCGAGTGATTTTCAGATAGCGTTTTTAAGAAATGAAAATCCAGGAAGTACGGGTGGTGAGGGTCGCTCAATTGGTCAGTCACCTGCGCAATAAGATTCAGTAGTAATGATCCAGTTATTAATTTATTTCAGCGAAGCGGTTCAATCTGGAAACGGAATGGAAAAACTTTTTTCCAAAACTGAGAGAGTTGGACAGGGTAGGTTATTACGTAGAATGAGTTAAACTCATTTTTTTGTTGCCCTCCATTTAATCCTGGTTTGGTGAGACTGAATCGTACAGGGGCATAGTGATGTCATCGGGTTCGAATGCAGACTTTACGTGGTTCATGCTGTCTGCCATGTTAAATACTATAGAAAGCGAAATTGTTTGCGGGACCAAAAGCTTCTTAGTACGGAGAGACGAGGGCGACGGGGGGGGGGGGGGTGGCCGGGGGGGAAGGGGGAAGGGGACCAGGAAGGCGTACTTGGAATAGCTCATTTACTCGACTTTCTCATTTGCTTTTTGAGAAATCTAGGCAAGATTTTTGAAAGGCGTTGTTAGTTTTGTTCTACGTTTTCCAAATTTTCTTTTCACCGTGTGTTCTCTTGCAGAATGAGCTCTTTGACAAGGCTCGTAATGAAATCCTGGATGAAGTCCTCACACTGAGCGAGATAACCCCTCAAATGTGGGAAGACATCATTACTAAACACCTGTGGTCAGCGGTAGCCCCGCACTTCATAGAAGCCATCTACCTTCCTGCTGCTCAGGCAGATAATCCCAGCAATTTTAACACTTCTGTGGACATTAAGCTCAAGCAATGGGCGGAAAGAACTCTACCTGATATTTCTGTCAAGGTATGACTAATTTGTTGAATATAAATTTACAGTGTGATTACTCGAACCGGGCCACTTAGAAGGAAACTAACCAATCAAAACCAAGAGCAATGGACTGGTAGCTTCTCGTGACGGCAAGTGACGGTCTGTTTGACATGAGAACATAAACCAGACAGATTGCTATCCTAATTGCTATCCTAACCCTCTGATTGGTTAACTCTTTTCCAAGTGGCCTGGTTCGAATAGTGGCACTGTAATTTACCGTATTTTCATTCTCCGAGATTAATGTGAAACTTTGATTATTTCACCCAGGTTGGCTGGCAAACACTGTTTGAGGAATTCTCTAAAGCGATGCAAGTAAGTTCTTGCTTTAGTCCTTTGTTTTTCTTTTACGGGATTATTTTCGGTGGTTCACGGTAGCTAACGGGCATTCAGTACAATCTAGCTTATCCATTTATCACTTTATATAAACCCATTTGTCATCCTTCTGTTATGTTACTGAGCTGTAAATGTCCTCAGTTTTAAGGATACCTCAACGATTAGTATAGTTTTACTGACTTTTCCTGCACCTTACGATGGGCTTTCTACCGTCTTAAACGTATCATCAACGAAACTAGTCAGTGTTGCTTTTGAAAAGTTCCCAAGAATAAGCCAAGTTTACTTCTGTAATGTTGTACGACGATGGAAATTGTTGTTTACGTGTAGGAACAGAAGAACGATAAAGATGGCCACAGCCATTTGTTCGAAGAACTCAAATCCGAGCTGTCTGACGAGTGTAAACGAAGTCACGTTTGGCAGTCAAAAGCCATTGACAGCCTGGTAAGTCATATATCACACACGAAAGACAGTGTTTGACCACATTTCCAAACACCGAGAAGAGAGTGGAAAATACGACGCGCAGCGGAGTATTTTTGACGAACTTTGAGGTGTTTGGAAATGTGGTCAAACACTGTCTTGAGTGTTTGATATCTTCTCAATCGAAACTAAAACTAAGGGGAAAACGGAGAAATAACATCGTAAAAATCTATGCTAATTAAGATCAGATGTCCAAACACCGTCACGGTCATGATTTCCTTTGTTTAAACTTGATGAATTTGGGGAGGAAAAAGTATGTTTTGACCCAAAATCAGCCTTGAACATGTTTCTTTTTTACTCATACTGAAATGCCTTGGGTGATTGATTTTGACATCTTTAGATTGGTTTCCCAACCTTCTCAGCCAATCGCACGTGCAAGTTATCGTCACGTGACAACTTTCACGCCTTTACTCCCAGTCTAACTTGATTTTTGCTTTGTCAAGAAATAAGAAAAGGAAACACCGAAAGGTGTCTATTGGAAACTCTTTGGCAGAGTAATATGTTACTGCTCTGTTTTCTACTTCTCAGAGAGTAATTCAACTGACTGCACTTGAAGACTGGTCCGTGAGCGAAAAACAGCAGTGGGACTCAGCTGTGAAATTTATGGAGAGCACCTTACAAGATGAATTAGACAAAGGTATTCAGAGAAAATTCATGCTTCGTTATTGTCTGACCAAGAGTGGTTGGAAACAGTCAGGTGTTTGCTTTGCTTTTGAATTACTGAGCTCTGTTATTGGCTCAAAAAAGATCGTGCAACATATAACCAATCACAGCAAACTTGCTTTTTTCGACCAATCAGTAGCTAAGCTTTTCCTTAATCTTCGATTGTATGCTTTCCCTTTGCTTTGCCGCGCTTTGTCCTGGTTACATGTCTTCCCGCGCTTGGTCCTGGTTACGTGTTTTCCCGCGCTTAGTTTCTTTTTGCGAATTGTGATTTGTTCAATGCTTTATTTCATGTGCTGCCGACAGTCATGGAAAAAATGTTCTATCACGAGTTTTTCACTATTTCAGCCTCCAAGAAAATGTACGATTTACTTGGACCCGGGGCGACGGAAAGGTGGTTTTACTGGAGATCCAGAAGTAAAGAGCAGGTAAGTCAATCCCAGATAATCGGGAAAACATTCGTTTCCGCATAAACATTTTTTTAGCTCTTTTAGCAAGACCCTAACATGTTCGGCTTCATTGTTTTCCTGTTCTTAAGCAATATCGGTCCTATATCAAAGACGAACTTCAGCGATTGCTTCAAGCAAACGAGGTGAGGTGACCTCTGTTAAAGAGAATAAAGAAGTTTGCGTTTCAGGATCAGGGGCCTGTTTCTCGAAAGTCCCGGAAACTTTTCGGGTCCGCAAAGCCATTTTTAGTTAATCTGTATCTCAAAACAGAAAGGTGTATACGCCTGGAACTTCTTGTATGAAGGAAACATCTGTTCATATTAAGAATATGTGAATAAAACAGCTCTCTAATAATAGGGTTTGAGATTCTGCTACGACTTTCCGGGTGCGAAAACTTTTCGGAACCTTCGAGAAACGGGCCCCAGGTTTCGTTTCTCTACCTTCATGAATTTCTAGTTTCATTGAAGTCTATGGGAGAAAATCTGGTATCTGGCCGTTAGAATTAAAAGCTACTGAACAGTCCTGTAGCACGTTGTTTTGCGAAATTTCAGATTTTCTGGATGTCTTGGATTGAGTTGTTGGGAGGGGTGATGCGGGGGATGTGGGAAGGGGTGGCGATCCACTCCGCATTGATACCCAACGTTAAATTGCAAAGATGTTTCTAACAATGTTTTTGGGGTTTTTTGTACACAGCGTCACGGACCGATACTCGCAGACGACGAGCTAACGACTGTTAGAAAAAATCTAGAAACCATCAGCGTGGACGTGTCCAGTGATCTGGTTAGTAGCTTGGTTTAAAACGTGACCCTTTCTTGTCGTAAGATCGAAAAATTAATGCTCTTTAAGGCCTGACGTGCATTGTGTTTAATGACAGTTCTGAGACGTTAACGTTTCATCGGGGAAACATCTAGTGGATGAGTTTTGTTATTCTCGTTGCGTGTCTCCTCAATAGAGCATATGGATGTTGTAAATAGCGAATAATCTTTCGTCTACCTTTTTTTTAATTCAGGTAAATGAAACTTGGAATCAGTTGTATCGGGAGCATTTTCTGAAGCAATCCTTGGGCAACGTGCAGGAGTGCAGAAATGCTTTTTATAGAAGAGATCTGGTCAAAAACGAGGTAACAGGTGCCCGCTGTTTTGATCCAAGTGATATTTCGTACCCGGTTTTCTTCCCCGTTGCGGTCGTCGAGTAATGAATAAAGTGAATCCAAAGAGTAAATGATATTAAGAAGGAATCCACTAAAAGTTCGAGTATCAGGCAGACAAAAACTTTGTTCCGAAGTTATTAACATTGTATTACAAACTTTGTATTACAATGTAGACTTGTTATGACTAATATGTCATTCGTGTGTGGGGGAGGGGGGTGTTCTTTATTACCATGTGAAACACTGGAAAAGGCCCGTTTTTCATTTCTTTTCAGCTGGGTTGTAATGACGTAGTTCTCTTCTGGCGAATTCAGAAGATGTTGCAGACAACGAGTAACGCCATCAGACAACAAGTCATGAATCATGAAGGTAAAGCCATTTTCATGATCCACACTCGAGTCATTTCATCGCGCACCTGAGAACGCTCCAAAAGAAGTAAAGTTTAGGCTTAGAAATGGAATAAAATCCAGCCGTGGAGCTTTATAGGTTTGGAAATAGAGTGACTTCTTGAGAGTTTGCGTGACTCTCTGGCGTGACTCTTTCCAGGCTTGTTAGGAGCATGAGTCACACAGTGCATAACCGACACCACATTTTGAAAGAACTGAAAGGGAGGGGGGAAAGCCTCTGAGATGAAAGCAAAGAAAGACAATTAAGTCGAAATAACAAGTTTAGCCGAAACAACAAGTTTTGCCTGTCCTTGGAAGGCCATGCTTCGTGAGGAGGGAAATATTTCGACTGCGGCTGGCAAATGAAGACTCTTCATGTGTTCCCCAAAGAGTCCCCGTAAATGGCATCTGTTTTCGTTTACATCTTTCAGTTAACTACTGTACGTTCTGTAACAAATGACTGGATTTGTTATCTTCACTTAACATGTCTTTAACTTGTCGTAGCTCGCCGACTAGAAAAAGAAGTGAAACAAGTTCTAGATGAGATTAGTTACGACCAAACAGCCAAAGAGAGGCTTATCCGCGGAAGACAAGTTGACCTTGCTGAAGAATTAAGTAAGTTAACTGATGTCCCATGGCGTGACCTATCGAACATTATTTTATGTTGTACCTAATCTAGTGTAAACCTCAATCTACTTTAACAGGCTGTATAAGACTGAAGAAATCGTGTTCCGTAAAACTTTATTTTATTTTGGTAGCCTCCACAATTTTATTGTGCGATTTGTACATTTGCACGGTCTCATGTTGCGTGGCTTCATTTCTTTGTTTGGTTACGATTGACTTTACAAAATGTAGAAAATTAAATTTTCCCAACATCGTGTATGACGCCATTTAGTAAATAGTAAATTATATTCGTTGACGATGAATGAATGCAGAACAGATCGATATTTCATTCAATCCCGAAGTGTAAAGCAATTAACACCAAAACAGAGAAAAATTAATTACAAAAATCTTCGCGTTTACGACCAGACGCAATGAAGCGCCACATTTTGTCGTTTTCTAAACTTTTGTATTCTTTGCAGACATATTAACTCAATATAATTAATTTCAAGCCGTTAATGATCGGATAATATTGAACTTGTGCATGGACCAGACGGTGTTTAAATTCTTTTCCCCAGTGAAGTTCGACTTGTGGTTGCAGTTTGACATATGCCGTAGGTTTTTCAATTTTTAGACTGATATTTTCTGTCTTTTTCTTGGTTTTCCGTTTCTTACCCCATTTTTACGAGGCGGAGAAGTCCAAGTAGTCACGTGCCGATTACGTCGTACGTGTGGCTGCTGGCGTTTTGATTGGCTGAAACTTGCTAAACCAACAAAATTTTACAAAAAGTCGCCAAAGTTTTAATACTATTATTACTTAGTAAACATGCGCTTAGCCTGAAAATGTCAGGGACCGCGGAGAGGGAGGGGTTGGTAGGGTTATAACCCTACCACTTTTATTGCTGGGATTTATTTTCTGGGGCTCCAGATTGGCACGCAAATGCAAGATAAATGGCGAAACACTGACCTTTACGTTTGTTTGTATTGGCCAGATTTTTTAACTTTAAAATGGTCTCCGCGGTCCTTGGATATTGTGTTAAAAGTACTTTAATTGCAGTATACTTAAATCCATACCGCTCTCCGAGTGATTAAAGAGTATTTTTATATGTGGAAATCAGAAAGAATCCGAATTTGAGAGGATGAAAACAGGAAATCATATTTCTGAACATTAGTTGCCTGACACGTGTCCTTAATAAAGTAACCCATTACAAGGTACACTTTGGTCAGCCACGTTTGAAATTGGCGGGAAATTCATGAAAAATTCACCACCTGGAGGAAAACTTGTGGTTTGATCTATTCTCTGTATTAGAAGACCAAATATCGTATATTTAACATTTAGGCTACAAACCTTTGCCCAACGGGTATTTCTTTATTTAAGGCGAGTGTTTTTTTTACTTATTTTTCAGAACATGTGAGACACATACAAGAAAGTTTGGAACAGTTCATTGAGGCTTTGAACAGTGAGAAATAGCGTCACCGAGCGAAGGGGTGTGCAACTCGTTCACAAACACAAAAATAATGAAACTTCTCTAGTTGGTCGATGAGTTTAGAATGTCCTTCTTTCTCTTTCGACGATGATTCAGCAAACATTGACATCTGAAGACCAGCCGTGGTGAGCTTCCGTGTTCGAGGGATTTTTGAGGACAACGTGACTTTCATAATGGACTTCTAGATGACTTGTGACAAATTGGCCGTTTTTATGCTAGAAACGTTTAAGTTGGCTAAACACCTTTAACGTCTAAGACGTTAAAGGCGTCTCGTATAAAAATGAGACGCATTTAAGTGTACGGCCTGACAAAAAATATATCCTTTTATAAAAAAAAAAAAAAGACTGGGCTCAATACTCGAAGGAGACTGAAAACAAGCAACTTTTAGCGCACCAATATACGAACAAATCTATACTAGCTGATAACATGGCAGGCAGTTAAGGGCGTCACGTTTTTATACTAGACAGGTTTAACGTCTCAAACGTTAAAGGCGACTGATAACAGCGTCGTTTAGACGCTCTTAAAAGAAGACGTTAAGCGTCTTCCTTATTTTCCGTTTTTATACAAGACGTTAAAGTCGTCTCGAGACAGCTTTAACGTCCGAGAAGACATTAACGTCCCTAGCATAAAAGCGGCCATTATTAGTCTAAGAGCAATTGATCGTTCATCTTGTGAAATATTAACCCTTGTGTATCTACGAATGTGTGCCTGGAGGGGGATTCACACCGCAGTAATCGCATGGCTTCCTTGGATGTAATCTAGAATAATTATATAAGATGCTTTTCACTCATTGTAAATTGAGCGTGCAATAAAGAGTTGTATGTACCAACATATATTCTGTGGTTGTGGTGAAACTTCATCGCACGTTTTTGTTATAAAGAAAGCAAAGGAAAAACCGCAATCCCGGGAGTTTTGCTGTCACGCGATTGAAAATCTTATGAAGGCCCAATATATTTAAGTATTCTGGAGAAACATGTTTCCAAGCTTGTTCTTTCATGATGTACATGGAGAGCGTACTTACGAAGAAAGAAATTTGAGCAGTCAAGGAAACTTCGCGCCCTGTCAGGAAAAACCAGTTTACCCTGTGAGGCGCGCGACACGGCATCACCCTCGTGTGAACTATCACTGAATGGTGAAACACGCTCATATCAGTCTGGTTTATTCTCTAATGAGATGTTAATTGGTTTCTGCGCGCTTTCATTGCACACTTCTTTGAAAAGTCAATCTTGTTTTATTGTGATCCTGGCAGCATTTGTAACAGATCGACATTATGACTTTGTAATGGTAAACTGTCTGTTAGAAAATTTCATATGGGCACCTGGAGATGTCAGATATCTTTGGAATAAAACACACCCTTTTCACGCGTAGTCCTTGGCGATTTTAACAAACTTCGCCCGTTTAACTGTTTGCCAGTGAGTTTTCTTTCGAATTTATCCTCCACCTAAGGAATTGCTCTTGTTTCTAAATTGGTACAAGTATAATTGCTTTTTTGTTCGCCCATAGTTTTTGTTTAAATTGGTTTCCACGCCCACACGATGCGCTAATCTACCTGAAAGACAGAGGTTTGACAGCTTTTATAACGGAAAAAAATAAAACATAGTTTATCCGATATCTGTCATTCAATAAAATCAAGGGTGGCGTTATTTTTAATTGAACTCTCATTCATTGCAAAAAAATTGTCTTAGCTACATTTGTTCTGCACTTTGAAAAAAAGACGATCTCACGGGAAATTTTTGCACAATACTATTTTTCACGTGGCAGATTTTTCTTTGTCGGCGAGAAACAGCTTACAGGACCTAGCGAAAAAAATGGGAAAAAATTTTTGTTTTCTTAACAACCCGAAAAAAGTAGACCCTTTCAAAATTAATTCGGGATTCCTCTTGTCACTTTTTAACATGAAATAATTTCGACAAGATACGGTGGGATTTCCAAAGACTGCGTATAAGTTCCCGAGAAAAAAAGTGTCAAACCAAAACCGTTTCATTTTTCAATCATTTTCTCACCTTCCTCGATATTGGCTTTCAATTTCGTAGCACCTGGCTCAAACGTTGTGTCGCCAGTTAAAATGATACCCTCGTGTAATAAATTTACGGCTCATCGAAACTGGAATTTTCACACGGATAATTTGCAGGCTTCATCTTAAATAGCACCCAACACGCCAATCACAATTTGCTCGCCTTCCTCTGGGTTTAAAAGTGACACTTCCGCTCCCAGTAATCTACAGTTGTGCTGTTTGTCCGTAAATAGGACTTTTTAGCAATGGAAGATGTGAAAAATGCCTTATCTAAGGTAAGACAAACGAAACTGTATTTTAAAATCGCTCGTTGAACAGAGGGATATCACTTGCAGTTGCATGGCGGCAAAAACTAATGTTCTGAACCTTGCTTTGCACCGAAATCCATGATCTGTAGAAGGCCAGGCGAAGGAAGCAGAAACAATGTGTAGAGAAACGGCGAAGAGGCAACATAAAGAAAAGTATTGAGGAACTTGCTCTACTGATTCCAGAAGCTCGAAAGCAGGTAATAGATTTTCTTTCGTATTTCAAACCGACACAACCTCTGATCTCTGAAAACGTAGCTAAAACATAAATTACAAATGGGCATAATTTCAACTTCTCCGTTGGACGTGGAAGGGTTAACCAGAAAATAAATGCTGACTTTGTTGCTTACACCTGAATGTATCAATAATGAAGTAATAATAAATTCGTGATCACCAGATGGCACATGGCCAGCGGTTACAACAGTCCAAGATTCTGCAGCTTGTAGTCGATTACGTTCGCTCCAGTCAACAAGGTAAGGAAATGTCCAGAGGGACTGGAGAAAAGGGTAAAGGGAACTTATATTTTATAGGGGTCGAGATGGCTCAATATGAACACTATACACCGCAATACATATAGCGAATTAGTCACCATGGAGTGGATGAACATTTTGTCACTGCCTAGTCATTGATCTAGGTGGCCCCACCCCATCCCACAGAAGGTTCTATTATGGGGTAAGGGGGATTGGAGGTAGGCTAGTTTTCAGCCCTCTCCTTAAGTCGCACAAGTATAAGAGAAGGCAGAAATACACTTAAGGTTAGGAATTTGTTTTGTTTTTGTTTTTTTGACCGGTCAACAAACCCAGTACATGATTCATAAAAACTGGATTTCGAATTCAAAGAGTTCCGTCTCATTCCTCGCCGGTTCCAAATACCAGAAAGTTTTAGTAACTGGGAAGTGATTCACCAAGACGTTATATCCCAGTTCTCATAAAGTTTAATAGTATTCCTGGGATATTTTCAACTTCCCGGATGCTAAAATTCCTCGTTGACTGGATCGAGCAACGGGGGACGTTTGGAATGCAAACACGAAGTCAACTTCATATTTTTAAAACAACATACCACTCTCAATATGACATTGTTGTCAATAGGTCAGTGAGATCAATGTCGTTCGTTTTTTAAGCATATCACGTCGAAATGTGAAACAAAAGGTCCAAAAGATTTTTACTTCGGTGTCGATACAACACTAAGCGACTAGCTTAAAAAAAACTTCCGCCACTTTGTCATCCAATCAAAAGGAAAACCAAAACCAATCGTGACTCGCTCGCTAAGGTTTAATTTTCCAGCGTTTTGCGTCGGCTTCATGTATTTACTTTTAATACCTAGTCGTACCTTTATGGTACGCTTCGGCGGCACACTGTATAGTGTCAGGTGAGTTTGGTCGAGCCATGGTTCGTATTTTGGCGAGAGGTAGTCGAGCTAAAATACCCATGGAGAGACTAAACGAGCCTGATTTGCTACTGAAGCGTACCAATAAGGCACGATAGATATTTACCAGGAGATTTACCGTACTCAAATTCGGCCAAGTGAGTATGATATCGTAGCCATATCATGTCGTCACTGACATGATGTCGCAGGATGTCAGGACAATAGACACGGCTTCTGATTGGCTAATTGCGAATTTGGGTATGGCAAGAGTTTTGATTGGTTCTTTGTATTGTCTATGTCCTTTGTGATGATTGGCCACAGTGATTTGCTTAATAATAAGTACCTTTATGGATTTAAAGTAACATTCTTTTCATGTTTTTTTTTTGTTTTTTTCTATACACGGCAGAAAACAACGCTTTCAGTCAACGAGGCAACGACAGAGTTATGGACGATAATAATTCAAACGAGTATGGTAGCCCGTGTTCGTTTTGTGAGCAACATTTTGACCAATGCGTAGAAGTTACGGAAACGTTTTCACCCAATGATAGCTATAATTTGCAATCACCACTTGACGGTCAACATAGCCGACATCTTTGCAGCTCCAGAGGAGTACCTCAACATTCGCCATCTGATCAAAGTGTATACAGTATTTCCTCACGTGAAGAATCGCCGTTTGAGGAGGGAGACGTTTCAATGTCATTCTCTCATCGACAGTGGTGTTCCAATTCAAATATAGCGTCTATTGACGTTGTCAGGGAGGGTGTTGCTATGGAAACTACGGGGACGCCGCCTCTGCGAGCTTTGAAATCGTTCTGCAGTTCAATTTCTCCAGTTATCTTCCCCGCTGCAGTATCGGCTTCGCGTGACGCTTTGTCAAAAGAATATCCATGCTGCGCAAGAAATTCGGACCAGTTCGTTTTGGATCCTGTGTTTCAAAAGCCAAACTCCTGCAGACTGATTCCTCAAACAGCACCACCTTCCTCCTGTGACCTGTCACCACCTCTGGCACCAGAAAGTCACGATCTATGGAGGCCGTGGATTGCTTAAACATTATTCATTAATTAATCAGAACGTTGCTACTTCTTGCGTGCATATTCAGATTCCCTTTCTTCAACTAATATAGGCCGGGGCGTGATCAATGATGTCGAGTTTATCTGTTTCGATCTTGTTATTTATTTTGCCATCTAATTTTCCTGTCTAATTACATTTTTTTGATAGAACACTTTTGATCCACAACCCAGCCTTCATTACGATACTCACACGTTGGATTCTTACCTAATTGTTCTTATTCACAGTATTCCAAAATAAGAGTTGACTTGAAGAATGGAAGTAGAGTGTTTTTGTTGTATTTTTTTTTTCTTATTTGGCCAATCCCTGTGTGTGCTCTTTCCCTTTCTCTTTGTGTATATAGATGAAGACAGCCAGGATTTTTTATTTGCAAGACCTGAGATCCGACATCATATTTTCTGTGCTCATATTAAATCCTCAGGGCCCATCTACAATACGCTGAAGGAATTTGAAAACGGAAGTTTCACTCTGAAAACACATCAAACTTTTTCCGTCCACACTACGCCAGAGGAATTTGAAAACGGCGTTTTCACTCTGAAAACGCATCAAATGTTTTCCGTCCCCACTACGCCGAGGGAATTTTAAAATGTAACAATCACCGGTCATTTTGTGTACAAGGAAAACTCAGTCAGGGAAATCACAAAATTATCGTGACAAAGGAGCCCATTAATGGGCTCCTGTCGTGAAGCCATCGTTTTCGAAAAGCTTCGTTTTCAACTGAAATGTTTTTCGTCCACACGAAAACAAAAAGCCTGTGTTTTCAAATTCCTCCGGTTTGAAGAGCGTTTTCGAAAAGCTCCGTTTCCTTGACGGATTAGTGTGAACGGTAGGCCCAACCGTAGAAATAAAGCTGCTTTCAAAAATTTTTCGGCGCAGTGTAGACGCTGCCTCAGTGTCCTCGAAGCACGTGGAAAGTAATTAATAGATCGTTTTCACTGTCACGCAATAAAAAAATAAATCAAAAACCATCCAGTGCAAAAAGCTAAGAAATTATGATGTTATAGAAGAAAACTAAATAAGACACTTCTCCAAGTTTTAGGCCTGTGGGTTTCCCCAAACTTCAGATATTCGTCGAAATATTTCGCAGATATTTACAGAGCCCAGTATGAAAACGCCATGTTGGTGTACCTCCGTGGTACACCAATATGGCGGCCGGAAAATAGTGTAAACATCTGGAACTTACTTTGGCTATCTAGGCGACTGATTATCAGTAGTGATCAAACAAGCATTTACATAAGCACTTTTCCTAATGCCATAACTTCTAAAAAGGCTCAAAATCATGAGATAAGTATATATTTTTCGACAAACTCGATCGTAGCCTTGTGTCACGCACCTCCATAACCCTGAAATTCAAAATGCTCTGGATTCCAAACGAAGCACGCTATTGAGCTGGAAAATTGTAAACAGATATAAATATACCGACTCTTATGCCTGATCAGGATAAAAACTTTGGTGGCTCTTTAGATTTGGATTTTACAAAGTGATGACCTCACGTGAAAACGATCCATACTGAAGCACACGAAAATCCATCTCCCTCAAATGCTGTAGCCATTTTTAATTGGATGATTATGGGGTCAGGAATTGTTCTGGTACCTTATACAGGTTTTCAGTACAAGACATTTTAGTTTTCGGCGCCGTTCTGCATCAACCAAACCGGCTGCATGGCGTAGCAATATACGGGCTTACTGGTGAAGGTGACATAGCTAATTCACTTTTGAACTAACGGCTGAGGGAAGCCTTTACGCTGATTCAAAATGTAGAGTGTAGTGGTCGCTGCGTTCAGCTCTCATGTTTACTAACAGCCCTCTCACCCTTTTAACTGTCACCCCTACCCCAAGGCTAACAGTTGCTCACTCCACGCGCAGAAAGGGCGCCAAACTTTGGGACACGAGTTTGACGCACGACAGAAAAATTTCTATCAGTTGTCTTTCACGATATCGTTCCACCAAAAGAGAAATTGATTTGTTAATCGTCTCTAAAGAAGACGAAATGCCGAGACATTCAAATGGGAAACGCCAGGTATGTTATCTAATTCTTAGAATTTGTCGTTCATTCAATGAGAAAATGACAAAAGCCTTGCTGTTCAGGTTGTTGTCGCTACTTGACCCATTGCCTGCATCCATTTCTCGCAAGCGAGCTTACATATACAAAAGCTTATGTAGGTTTTAACTGTTTCTCTCTTGATGTCTCACTCTTTCATGAAGTCACCTAGAAAGCCTGAAATGGAGAGGATAAGGCGGCAGAGAATCAATAAATGCTTGTCGCAAATCAAACTTCTCATTCCAGAGGCCAAAGAACTGGAGGTAGGTTTCAAACTGTGCGCGAAGCAGACACGCGGCGCCGTAAGTTTGAGAAGCCTATGGTTTGAAGTCGCATGTATATCCTCATTTTAACAAACTGAATCGCTTTCAACTAAATTAGGTTGTCTTTGATTCTCTTTTTTGCAGATCAAGAAAGGTTGCAGGCTCGAAAAGGCTGAAATCCTGGAGATTGCCGTTCAATTTATTCAGAGAGTACAAAACAAGACGAACACTAGGAAACAGGAAGGTGAGCTAATGTAAGAATAAAATTTTTCCACTTATAATACATGGATGGTTTTCTTCTGAAACAAACGCAAAGTTAAATTTTCATAATAGAACGGAGATCAAGATTACAAGGGAACTATTTGGTCTTATGTTTTCTTAACGCGTGCACAATTCGTATGCGTCTCGAACAACTTTTGTTTGGCACAAACGTGTGAGAAAAAGAAATTTTCGTGTTAAGTACACCAGGACTTTTTTTTAAATGATAAATTGCACCTAATGAGTTGCAGAGAACATGACAACTCAAAAAGTAACTTTCAACTTTGACCGTTTAGTTGGCCCTTACAAATTGAACTCACAAAGTCGCTTTCAGTCCCTGAAATATTTCAAAGCTAAATGACACTTCAAGATTTTGGCAATTTGTTTACCTGTATTCCCCTTTTCTTCCAGAAACCTCCGTTGGACTCGAGGAATGCTCTGCATTTTTCAACTCAAGCATGGCCTCAACGAGACCAATATTCCAGGGCCATTTTGACCTGCCACAAAACCACAATCCCTCGTCGCCATTTTTCTCAGCCCCTGCATGTTGCCTACAACCCTGTGAATGCTGCGACTCAGTCAAGCAGATTTCTCAAAATAGACTCTATGGGTCATTATTTCCACCGGCGTATCCTCGGATTTTCAAGCCGCGATGTGTTTCTTCAAACATGGCATACGTTCCTGTGACCAGTGGCCTCGAGACCTTTGCAATTCCACCTCAGGAACCTGCCGATTTGTCGGTCTCAGTCAAAGCCGAGACTGACTGATGGAAAACAACCTCTCGAAGTTGCGTTTGTTTTTTTCCGTGTTTAGCGGAAACTAGGAGCTTTGAGGTTAAATTTAGAAACCGTCCTTTTAAAAAAGGCACTTTCAGTTGAGTTGGTACATTTTGCAGAATTGCAAGCTATGTTGAATTTCGTCCCATCATTCGTTACCCGACCGTTGAAAACAACTTACTTTCCTCGCATACTGGTTCGTTTGATTAAGAGTATTTTACTAAATGATGGCCTTGATTTTGTCAGTTGAACATATAACTGAAAACAAAATAAAAAAGGATAAAACTAACAAAAAAAAAACTAAGTTCTTTGCATAGGTATGATGTTACTAAGTTCTTACACGTAATAAGAATTGTTTTTTTATGCGAATACAAACTTTTTTAATTCATACACCTCTGTAACAGTAGAAAATGTTACTTTAGAAGCTACTGTTTTGACAATGCGACAAATTTATAATTTCCCAGGTTCACTTTTACAATTGTTGTCTCATAAAACGTCTCTAAATGTACGAAATTCGTGGGGGTTTTTTTGTTAACGTACTTCACATACGTTTGTTTATTAGAGAACTTTACAATTGTTTCAAAATTGAACTGTACAATTTGCCGCACTTGATAATAAATATTAACTCTTTAATTTTCGCTCTCTTGTGTCCTGTTCTCAAAATATTCATCAATCTTATTGCGTGTTATTATGCAGAATTTGAGGGTTCGTCAACATCGTGTCTTTCTGGATAAATGTTTTCATTCTCTCTCTTATCTCCTTGATAATGTGGCAATTCTGTGTGTACACGGTTCAATAGATTGACGATTCTTGGCGATAACTTGCTAGTTTTATATTTTCCACGTGGGTTTTGGAATGTTATTTTAGCAGTTACTGTTTTGACACTGCAACAAATTTATAATTTCCCTGCTTCATTAAATTACTTTTACAACTGTTGTCTCATAAAACATCTCTAAAGATCTCTGAATGTGTGAAATTCGAGATTTCTTGTTTCTTGCCGCAGTTTTGTAACACGCCAACCAAAAATCCTTTACGGGTATCTGACACAATTTCTTGCCAGATGAAGGCAAGAACTAAACTTGCCTAAAAAGACAAATAATTTATAAATGATAAACTGCAGTCAAAACGTCCCTTTTTAAAAGCTCGATTGTTTCTCCGTCGCTCTAAATCGAAATTCAACTGGACACATACTGATTTCTTTAAACAATTTGGAGGTGGGAGGGAATGTTTGCAGATATTCCAATTAATTTTATGTTTCACCTGAAAATATTAAAAACAGCACACATTAAAATATTGTGTTAATTTAAGATTCTATTTGTGTGCAATTCGAACATTATTGAAAGTTGTAAAAATTCAATCATGAACTAAATTCAGATTTCCTGTTTTAGACTTGAAAAGCATGATCAATAACATTGTATCTTTTTTAACCTCGAATACACGGATATTTTCGATTCTGAATTAAAACCTCAGACAAAATAATTTTTGTTACTGAAGAATTTTCTGCAATGTTTGTTAAAAAATCAGTATAAAATTTGGCCCTGGCTATACTAAACTACACGATCTTATTGAGGAAATGGCAAACCCACGATGATGAATTAAAAATTACGAAGACTGAATTTTAAAAATCGTTGCATTTGATGCCAAACTTCCCCATCCAAACAATTGAATTCAAATCATTCTAAAGTAGAAATTCTATAAATAAACAATATATGCTTAAATAAATAAATAAATAAATAAACTAATTTACTGCTATTTAATGGCTACCCGCGGTTATTTAGGACTTTAACGGACTTATGGCTCTGCGATTTGATTTTCAGTCTAGGCAACTGGGAGGCTGAACTACATTCAACGCAAGTATTTTCATGATTTCAATCTGTCCTGCTCCTCCTCCTCTTTTCGTCGCTTGGTTCTTCTCCGCGTATTACTTTTGTCTTTTGTGTTAGAAATACTTGGAGGCTTTGGAACAATTGCCGTCGTCACTACATCCTCGGGTGAAGTATTTTTAAACACAGTTTGGTTTAATAAAGCCAGCTGCGAGGAAGAATTCTCTTTGCAGGTGATATTGCTGTTACCGATTTTTGCAGGCGGAAGTTTTATCATTTCCGAACTCGTTTGGGGACTTCGTTTCATAGCTTGTTCAACAGCCACAACATTATGGAAAGACCCAGAATTCGTCTTTGATTTTCCATCTATTTTAGGAAGAAACGAAGCCCTCTTTGTGGATTTGAATTCCTCGTTGGAGAGCTTTAGGGGAGCTTTTTTGTCCACCGCGGGAAGGCTACTAGCTAACGCTGCGTCAGTTTTTGAAGCTCTGTAAACTTCGAAGAAATTTGAAGGCTTCCCTTCCACTTTGGAAATTACTGGCGATCGGTTTGAGGACCATGATGCAGATGGTACGGCTCTAGCATAATGGTTATAGTTTTGACTTCCGTTCATAAACTTGTTTGGTACGAACACTGGAGCAAGCACTTGATCACTCAATCTGTTTTCCACTTCTATAGGTGTCGGCGGCCTGCCCATGCTTGAAACCTTTCGTAGTGCTAAAATGGCTGGCTCCAGGCACCGTTTTACATCAGTTGTTTCGTTACTACCTCTTTGAGCTTTGGGAATATGGTGTTCTTTCCCCGTTTTCTTCGGCGACTGTTTTTTCTTCATCTTGAATTTTGTTTTCTGCGAAGTGGCCAAGTTACGATCAGGTTAGTGACTGGCGACCCGACTGGCGGGAATTTTACGTCATAAAGGCGCGCTTGTCGCTAAGTGGCTGAATAGATTGCCAAACAACCAATGAGAATAGACTATGTAATGGGACCCATTCAAAGAAACTCTAGAAGTTTGACAAGTGTTTTACAGCTATTTTTTTTCGAAAATACTTCATTAGCCTTCCTCAAAAGGTGATTGAAAAAGATTACGCACCTGATGTAGATTTATCATATAGCATGGCCTGTGCACGTACGTGCTTGGTGCATGAGGCCTTTGTTACGAAAGAATAATGTTAGAAAGGTTTGTAATATCCGGAATATTTGAAACGATCTCTCCGACAGGGACTCTTGAATAAAAGAATCAGGCTGGCCGCTAACAATCATTTGGCATTTTAATTGAAAAACTCAAAATGCATGTAAATAACCTTGGAGACACGCACGGAAAGTTGGATCGGGGTATTTTCCCCAGATTCCTCAACTACTAGTATTAATTGAGTAGCTGTGACTTGAACAATATATATTTTTTTGTTTTAAAATTGGAAAAATCCTGAAAAATCGCAGGTTCAAGAAAACCGTTTCGAACCTTACAACCGGGCTAAATTAAAACTTACTTGGAGTCTGGTGACTAGCGGAGTTCCCACTTTGAGAAACAAACATGGCGTAGGAGACAGACGAACAACCACGGGATTACTGGCTGGTGTGACTCATGTGAAGGGTTTCAGGGGAAAAACGTTAGTACGAGTATTGAGCCATGAAGCAGGCAGTGGAATTCGAAGAGTGTCTCAAGGACTCTCCTCGTTTCAGGTGAGAAAAGTGAAGAGAGTGGTGTAACTGAAAAGAGCGTCAATAGGCGAGGCGCAAGGCTTCACATTTTCGATTGTTCTGACTCTTTGCAACAAGACACGGTGCTGCGTTACGCCCATCACCTACCAAGTGACAGTTACTTCTTTTCATAACTACGTTCTGAATATACTAGCCAAAACACCATGACAAAACTAATTTCTCTACGCAAGTCACGTTTTCACAACTATCATTTGTGAGATTTTGGGTGATCGTACGACAAAAAAGTTGTTCGTGTAGGCGTTTGTTTGGCCCGAGAGTAAGCTTGTTTGAAGTAAATGTATGCTTCAATTTGTTTGCTTCTCATTTAAACTGAAGTTTTCACAATTCTGGACAACACAATATAGTACAACTTTCATACAGCTGAGAGCATTTGCTGTGATTTGAGTTGGGTCGTATTATTACACACAGTGAAGTTAAGCCTACTAATACGTTTCCAATGATGTAACTTTAGTAAAACAAGCTTAGCATTGTAGGCGTTCATTTAGTCGTGTTTAGTTAACTGTTTCTCTGACATTATTTGTCAAAGTCAATCGAATGTGTCCGTTTGTAAAACAGTAATTGTCCATGGCACTTAAAAAAAGCAATAATTTTATCGGCGTGACCGTGTGATTTCAATTTCGCAACGAACTTCGAACTAACAGATTTACTGTAACCTTAATTTATTTTTAAGTTCTTATTCATTAAACTGATCGCAGGTTGTTGTCACCTCATGCTCAAAGACATTTTCTGTTTTGAAATAAGTGACATGTGAAGCCATTCAACAAATACACAAGTATTTTCCAAGTGCAAATTAGTTGCCTGTTTGTACGTTTCAAAACGAAAGATGCTGCACATTCAATAAATAATTAATGTAATCCAAATGTAAATTTCACAAGTGTTTTCAGTCTTGGTACAAGTAGGTCTCAAATTTTGCTTGCCCTGGGCAAATCTTGGTGGGCTTTTTTAATGGTTTAGTTGGCAGACAACTTGCCTGATCTCTTGCCCATTGGGCAAATGAGAATGAAGCAGGAAAATCTACTTGTCCCAGACAACCGTATGGCACTTTTTTGAGCCCTGCTTATTACGTTAAAATGCACACACCACCAAGACAGTTGACACTGAACACTGTGTTGTGCGTATAGTGTGTGGACAGCATTGTATTGTACCTTGACTGACATGTGTCCAAGTTGTTTCAGTTTATATTCGGCATTATTATGTTATTTTAATTTGTAGGTTACAGATTGATCAAAATGAACATGACATAAATGTTTTGGAAGGAGCTCTGGAAAAGGTGAGAATTTTAGTCAGCAGTCGTAAGGTTACATATGTTATGATGACTTGTTTAGTTGTGTGAGGTACAGTGGGCTTGTGGTTGCTTAGTTCATTATGGGTAGACTCTTGATGGGGACATCTAGCCCAGTGTTGCAGGGGTTTCATTAAGGGCCAGGCGCCAGGCAAATTCACTGGCCGTGAGGACAATAACGTATTTCTGAAAAAAAGTATTTCCTGAAAGTATTTCTTGTAAAGAAGTTCAGTTCTAATAGTTTCACCCACCTGTGAAAACCAGTTACCCTCCTGCTGAAAATGCTAATGAAATCCCTGGTGTTGTGTTTTATTCTTAGTCTAGTGGTGGATCAAGGAAAGACTCATCCCTCCCACCAGTGCCTGACAACAAAAAATGGAGAAAAATGAACAAACGTCCATGCTTTCATGCCATACTGCCCCTCCCCTCCCTGTTTGATCATCTTTGTATCACTGTTCAGTAATCACACATTTTCTGATACAGATGCTAGTGTTTTTTCCATTCAAATATATTTTAATTTACTGCTGTTAGTAAATTGTTCCAGTAACCAAATGAAATACCAAGAGTGGGAGGAGAGAGAGGGGGGAGGGGGAGGAGAGGTATGGGGTGTTACCAGACATCATTTACCTTGGTCCCAGAGGTTTTTCTTGATTTTTTTCCGCATGAGATGAAACAGCCAAGAGAGCCGCGAAGTGGCGAACACGAGTCACGAAGTGGCAAGAAAGAAAAACCTTTTTCTTTGTCGCCACTTCACAACTTGTGTCTGCCGCTTTGCGGCTCCTCGCTGCTCTCTCATGCAGAGAAAAATCAAGAAAAACCTCTGGGACCAGGGTAGGCATCATTTTTTCCTCCCTACTTTTATATTTTTTAAAGTAAATATACATGTACATATGCACAATTCTTCATCTTTGTATTACGTGAACAAGTTTGCTCAAACAAGTATTTTGCATTTAGCTTATCAAGCTTTGTAATGGAATGGTTGAGGCAGGGAAATTGTTTAACACATCTACAAGGTAAGCATTAACTCTTTGTTGGTAATACTTGAACTACATGTAAGCTCTTAAGGTCGAGGTTGGTTTAAGAACAATATTATTGTTGACATCCCAGTCTTGTCACTCCTACATGTATTTCCTTAGATTCCACTCATTAGGATTAAAACTGATCTATTAATGAATATTACTTTGACCTAGTAGGCTAAAACTCTCAGTTGTTCCTTGAACCTAGATAAAGATCCTTGAATCTAAATCTACGTGATTGTACTATGTTTGCAGTGCCTTGGTGGGTGGTATTGACAGCCTGATGAAGTACTTTGTTGGAGATGAGCTGGTTTCCTCTACCCTAAAAAAGTTCTCATGTGCTCTGACTGAGCTACAGAACTTCTTGTTAGTAAGTTAGACTGGTTTTGCAACTTTTGTGTCCCGGATATGGTGTGCAGTAGACTCCCAAAAGAACCACATTTTCTTGAACTTGGTTGTCTCATTTGAACTTCCCTCTATCTTGAGCCCAAATTATTTTCCCTTGAATATACCTTTTGGTCATTTACTATGTTTCCCTTGAGGGTTTGAGATAGCGTGATTTAGCTGTATTTTTTAATACAAATGTAGGTAAGAATGTTTCGTATAGAGGCACATCCCACTGTGAGAGGGAAATAAAAATATGCTGACTCTCATTTGGGATTCATAAGTTATCCTAATAATATTGTTGACTACTTTGTCAGGTTGTTATGGCTTGTTCAAAACAATGGGTGTTAATTGTCTACTATAATTATGGAACTAAATGGGATTATTTTGTTTGACATGAATATCTTTTGTTTCTTTAGATTCTGTTGGAGCAAGCTCAGAGATCTATATCCAGCACTCTGCAAACTTTTATCAAAGAGTGAGTCTGTGAAACTGTCTCTGACTCAGTGTGTATTCAAAACAGTGAAATTCTCTTATGAATTATATGGCCAGTTGGTAGAGCTTTTGCATGCTTAATTCATGTATTAGGGCTGAAGGGTTGAAGATGAAAAAACCCAAAATAAACCTACATGTATAGTCAGTCATGCATGTTAAATGTTAATATTTGTTTACAGGAGTTGCATTTATATTAGAGAAAAGAAAGAAGTTACTTCATTTGAAGATGTAATTCTGAGTAGTCTTTACTTATCTTTTCTTTTTTGTTTCAGGGAAGTAAAGAAGGTTAAGGAGACCAAAAAACTCTTTGACCGAGTCAGTGACGATTTAGATAAGTGAGTACATCGACTGCCACACCATTGTTGTTGGAAAATATTGTAAACTCGATAATAATGTTAGCAATAAATGATAGTTTTAAGATCAAGGTTTGTTTCATTTTTTCAGTGCCTTGACAAGAAATGCACAACTTCAGCGTCACTGTAGACCATCTGAGGCTGAAGAGGTGGGATTTTGTTTTCCTTTCCAGTTTGTATCACGCAGAATTTTTATAATTTATGTTTTTTTAACATTATTTTTAATATTATTTTTTATTTTGATCATTTACCTTTGGAATAAACAGTTAAAATTGTCATTGTTTGTTTCACATATGGCAGGCAAAGAATATTGTGACAGCAATGCATTCATGTTTTAACCATACAGCACTGGATTATGCCTTCCAGGTAAAATTTTGTCATAATTTAACAAAGTTTGAGTTGACTTCTGCATTGCCTGTGGGCACAATCTTGGTAGAAGGTTTTCTTTATTGACAGTGACAACTAGTGAAAGAGAGTTGGGGAATTTTTTGTTCACAATTAAGCTCCCCAATAATTTATACAATCCATATATAGTGGTATAGTGCTCAGTAAGAGTTTAGGACAGTAGATCAAGGACTGTGTGGAAGGTATCGTGTTATGCTCTCGGGAAAGACTTTCTTCTCATCCAGGAGTATTATAATGACAAACATTTCTGAATTATAATTTAATCTGTGGATTAAAAGCGTCTTCACAGGATACACCAGTGCCAATTCCTACAGTTTTTACTTACTATGTATACATTTACTTAATTATTATTGAAATGATACTAGCAATTTGAAAAGCAAACTTATAATGTGCAACCTAAGGGTATCCAGTGATGTACTGTTAGCACATTCGGTGGGACTGCACTGTCTCTTTGGTTCAGTACTGTCTACCATGGACTGAGATATTTACCATGTATTGGTATTATTAACCAGGTATTTGGTTTGATTTTCAGATCAACATTTTGCAGTCACGGAGGAGAATTGATGTTCTGGATACTGTAAGTTGTGACAGCTACATGTAGGTTGCACTATTCTCTAAATTTGCATGATTGTCTGTTCTTGATGTACACTACCTCAATGTTAGGGTTGAGTAGTAGTTGATGTGATTTGCTGTTTTGCTGCTCTTTCAGATTTTAAAGTTTATGCATGCACAGTCAACGTACTTTCACCAGGGCTATGACTTGATGAATGACTTAGACCAATACATGAAGAATGTGTCAAGTGAGGTAAGAAAACTGTGAATGGTCAAACCAAGTTGTGAATCACAAGGTCATGAAATGATTGTGTGAATCAAACTCAACTTACTTGAAAATTGTGAGCCTGAGGGCAGCACTGTTAGAAAGTTTCGATTCAACTGTAGCCTTGATCTTCACACCCGTAACAAACTTGTTACTTTATGGGTGAATTGTACAATATATTTACTACAAACAAGTTCAGTAGCCATCAGTGAAGGTTTGACTGTATTATGATTCATGATTCCTTTCACCGCTTAATTACAACCCAGCTGGAAAAAATGTCTGCTCAGTTTACAGTGGATAAGAAAGAGATGGAAGAGAGACACACCCTGGTCCAGAAAATGGTAAGTAAAAAAAAAAAAAGAAAAACATGAGGCAGTATAAATCAAACCTAGAAGATATTTTCATGTGAATGTGCTTGGAAATCAATTGGCATTAAATAAAAGTGTTCCTTGCAGAATTTGGGATGACAAACTTGGGACAAGTAAACTGCAACAATTTGTCAGACAACCACATTATTTTGAATTTCCAAAAAAATAATATGTTTCACAGCCAGAAGTAACACAGTGATGTAGAATTTTTTGTTTTTGAGGTAACTGAAAAAAAAGTCCTTAATGTAATAGCTCATGGTGACTTTTCGTAATTTAGGAGGAGACCGTGAGCTTAGGAAGAAGGAACCTGGATGACCCAAGGTATAAATAGTCACATCTACAGCAAGACTGTAGATGTGATAAGCTTGTGATAAGCTTGTGATAAGTTCCATGCACACTAAATTTTTCTACAGTTGCTTCTCTGTGTATACTGTAAGTTAAACACATTGAACTATCCCTCTCTTACTGTTTGTTTTAAATAATTCATAATTTCTGTTACTCTACCTTTTTTTTCTTACAGTGGCTTAGTGATGGAAGGCTACTTGTTTAAAAGGAGTAGTAATGCTTTTAGGAGTTGGCATCGGTGAGAATTCAAAAAAAAATAATTATGTGGAGAGTACACTGAAAGACACCTTAATACCTCCTTCCCAAGTCCTACCATTCTGCATGTACCTTCTTATGGTAGCTGTCTGATTTTCTTGCTCTACAGGAGATATTTTACAGTACAAAACAACCAGCTGATGTATCAGAAGCGATTAAAGGTACATGTACAAATGTATACATGTCTGTTTGTAACCCGTGCCTGTAATACTTCAAACACGTGGTTTTGTAGCAGAGAAGATCAGAGTCCAGTGTGGTTGACAGGGCTGTCATTACGTTTTGAGTCACCTGTAGCTTTATTCTCCACACCCATTGCAAACTTTTTACTTTGTGGGTGGATTCTATCACAACAAGCAATTTCACCTGTACCTGAAGCATCCAGCATAATTACCTGTGACAGGTAATGCAGGTTATGGCCCTTAATGACAGCCCTGGTTGATCATGTAAAGCCTGAAAAATGATTTTTCTTCCTATATTTGAGTACATCAGTGTGCCATCAACAGAAAATGATATCATCAGTTCTGTTGATGATACTTTTGTGTGTTATCATTCAAATGAAAGCTATTAATAATATAATTATTGTGCAGAACTGTGATACTGTAACATGATACTGTTTCTTGCTACTGTTTATTTATAAAGCTACTAAGTACTATGTGGTATGCTGTACAAGGTGGTTCTAACTATTAGTCTAAACCCTAGGATGTGATCATTCAAAAGAAAACTACTGAGAGTATTTTGCTGTGGTGTTGATGGGTTCTTCAATAAATTAATAAGCTTATTCACCAACAAAATAACACAAATCAACACTGTGTTCAAGACATCAATCATATATTTTTCTTTTTTTGTTCGCAGGATGACCAAACAGTTCTTGCTGAAGATCTAAGATTGTGTAAAGTTAGGCTTGCAGAAGAAGCAGTAGAAAGACGATTCATCTTTGAAGTTGTGTCACCAACAAAGTAAGGCTTGAATTACTATTAATAATAATTATTTTCACTTCCTGTGACCTTGTGGGCTCAGACCGGAATAAATAATATAATAATTATTATATTATTATTACTTCTCGTCTGAGCCCACAAGGCCACATGAAGTGGAAAAACCAAGACTTCATTAAGGGCTAAATAGTGCTCGCCAATATTTTGCATTGCCACAGATGTATATGCGCATGAACTCATCACTTGACTAATGATTAAATTAATACGTGATATCGGCATGTGTAGAGAGTACTTATAAAGGTAGTTTAAGTCTGCATACAAGCCATCAGGCTGGAGCTTATCCCGGTTTCTGTAGCATGAAGTGACCAGTAGTATTTTTACTCCCCCCTGGATGGGAGCTAGTCCATCACAGGGTTACCTCCCAGTGTAAGTGTGCCAATACCAATTTAAACACCTGGGTGGAGAGAGGCACTGTGAGAGTAAAGTGTCTTTCCCAAGAACACAGCACAATGTCCGTAGCCAGAGCTAGAACCTGGACCACTCAATCCAGAAACAAGTACACTAAACATGAGGCCACTAGGCCTCTGCAAAAGAGTAGAGAATAGAGAGCACTACATAATAAAAGGAAATTAAAAAAACTGTTTAAACTGCTTTACAGATCATGGTATCTTCAAGCAGACAGTGACTCATTACGAGATGAATGGATGGAAGCTATGCAGGTATGTTAACTCATCAGAAAGCAAGTGTCACAGTTAACTAGTGAGAATTCCTTTTCCATATCTCTAGCTACAGAATGAACCTTCTTCTTCTTGTTTTTCAATGCCAATATTAGTGCAATTCTTATCTGTTGTACATAAAGTTGTGTAGTGGCACATAAGTTATTAATTACCTGATTTTGTAAGGTTTTGAGTGTGTTTTTTTTTTTTGGTGAATTGCAGGCCAGCATTGACAAGGCTTTTAACAATACAACCAGAGTAGAAACTGACAGTAGTGAGGTAGGTGGGATTACTGTAAGGTATAATTTTATACATCTGCTGTTTCCAGCATACAATAATTGAAAGCTAAGGTTGCAAGCAGGAGCTATAATTAATACTGATATCTCTGACATAGAGTTCATATCATTAGTTAACATTTGGTTTTGAAAGGAGAAAGCTATATAATACTTACAGGACCTTAGTGAATACATAAAATCTGGCTTATTTGAGCATTTATGCATTCATTTGACCTCTGCTTAACTGCTGATTGAACTAAGAGACAAATTTCATTTAAAATTCACACAGTACCTGGCTTTCAGGCTTGAGTGAATGAAACAAAAGAAACTATTTAGTCATACGTAAACCTTATGATAAGCTACACAATGTATTTCACATAGAAATAAAATATAATTATTTGCTAAAAGCCCTGGGGTTTGCCTGGCTACTATTTCCCAACCAACTATTGTGAAATTTTATTACAGAGTGACTCACTGGGATCAGGCAGAAAGAGCAAAAGTATGGATTCTTTAGACAAAATCTCTGGACCAAGGTTGGACCGAGTACCTTCTTTTTTACCATCACCACTTATAGCTAACTATAAACCCCTTCTCCACCCTCCCTGTGCCTCAGTAGACTCACTACTCCCTTCATGTTCTCCTCATGTTCTCCCCTGCTTGAGAAACATCTAAGACTCACTCCAAGAAATTCTTCACTGATGGTGTACATGTACCACTGCAGAGTTTCACTGCATCTCAACAAATTGAATATAATGTACCTATAATAATTAATGTTAAGTAATTGTCATAACAACTTTTTCGAATTTGCTATGTGTAGTTTATTCTCCTGGGCGTGGTGTTTGAAGCATGACTAAGCTAATCCATTATTAACTTCATTGAATAATTTTCAGATTTCAGTTTAATAATGCTTGATTTATGTTTTTTACTTATGTTTTCTGTCCACAAGTTTTGAAATTGTCTAATAAATGTTTAAGATTTCACTATAAAATAACGCAAACCTCAGTAAACTTCCAATTCTGTGACTCTGAATGACTCTATAGCTCCTAATAACATATAATGTTGTTTTTCTTTGAAGTAAATATAATCTGGAAGTCATCAGAGCTGTGGCTGGTAATGATAAGTGTGCTGACTGTGGAAATCCTGGTAAGAACAAAAATAATAATGACCACCCTCTCTTCTTACCTTCAAATTAAAACATTTGTAAATATGTGCTAACAGTAATCTGAGATGTTCTCTAATGTTGTCCATTCAGAAGTCAAATGGAGTGCTAACAATATTACTCGCAATGTAAATTATCTGTTTTTGGTTAGAGCTGTTAGAACTACCTTCATCCATCTGCCTCACCCCATTTCAGGGTTAAAAAAAAATTGTCTTCCAGCTTGCCCTTAGGACAAGTAGCTCACAAATTTTGCTTGTCCTGGGCAAGTCTTAGTTTGTTCTTTTAATGCTTTGGATGGCAGACAACTTGCCTGATCCCCTTGCCCAGTGGGCAAGTATGCATGAACGCTACTTGCCCAGAAGGAAAATATACTTTTCTTGGATGACCAGATGGCACTTTTTTTCAGCCCTACCCATTCTCCCTCCCAGGATGCAAGAAAACAACAACAACAACAACAACTTTTGGGTTGGACAAGCTTCAATGTACATGTCTTACATAAATATCTTGATTTACTAGCCTGAAAGTCATTTTCAGTAGCCCTCCAAAATTTCTTACCAGCATGGTTTATTAAGCTATTTCTTAACAATATTTGTGTCCCTTACTGATGTAGTAATATGTATCTCCTCATTGATTTTCCCAAAAATACTTCACTTGCTCATCCGGCAAGCAAGGAATAGAATCCAATAACTTGACTGCCAAATTCTTTAGCCCAGAGCTATTGGACATCACACTCCCCAGACAGATGCAGTGCGTTACTTGCTAGATACAATAGGAAAACTGCTGTTAAGATTTCAAAATTTAAAAAGCCTTAAATAAATTGGTGTGTATGATTGAGTCCTGCCTTATTTTTTAATATATTACGTTATTGATTTTTTAGACCCAACCTGGGCAAGCACTAACTGGGGAATTGTGCTTTGCATTGAATGCTCTGGAATTCATAGGTAACGCAATGGTGTAGCTTACAGTTCTCCTTGATCCCTACGTCTAGATATTTTGATCTCACACTCTGTTGAAGAGACTCAAGGGGCCCGTTGAGTATTGAAAGATTGAGCGAGGTTTGACTAGAAAAATAAATAAAGATACATGTGAAGAAGAGCCAAGCGATATGAAAAATACAGGACAGAATATAAAGACTTACAAATGTTTCCTGACTGTAGCAATGACAGTGAAGCTAGGTAGAGTGTAGATTCCACAACGAAATTAACTTGAAGCTAGAGAAAACATTGAAATGATTGGTGCACTAGCAAACCGTAGTGTTTAAATAGTCCTAATTAGCATACATAAATGGCAAGCTAAAATAAAAATTTGCACATGGAATCCTACAAATGGACCATAATGAACACTTCACTAAGTGAACATTCAGTGACAGTTTCTTCTATACACAGCCCTGTTGAATTTAGAATCACCCTGTAGAAGTGTGGGGAGTGTAACTTTTCTTGACTAGTCTCTTCATGCTACAGAAAATGGGAAAAGCTCTGGCCTGAGGGGCCACTGTATGCAGACTTTGCGTACAATGTACATGTAGATATGAAGGTATCCTATACAATCATGATCTATGTTGCTTTAGGAGTTTAGGAGTTCATGTGTCCAAGGTGCGGTCTTTGATTCTTGATGCCTGGGAACCAGAACAAGTCAAGGTATGATTGAGTATTGGGAAACTTATTACAGCAACCTGACAACAATATTGGAAGGAGGAGTTAGGAGGGGGGCTGTGTTATCACTGATTGACCAGTACTATCCTTTCTAGGCGGGGGGGGGGGGGGGATCCATATCTATATTCTTATATTCGTTTTCTTCTATGTAAGGGAAACCACCAACAAGAAGTTAGAGGACAAGCTGTAGACTGAATTTCAAAAATATTATTTTCAGAATTTAACTGGTAGTGTTAGTACTTATTTCTGATTAATTTATGTTTCAAATGGAAGTCGGTAACATCTGATTGAAAATCTGTTTTGTGTTTTAGTTAATGACAGAACTGGGAAATACATTAGTTAATGGAGTTCTTGAAGCCAAAGTGGACTCTAGTGCAAAGAAACTTACTCCACAGAGCAGCAGGTACTTTCTTTGAATTAAATTCAATTAATTTGATAAATAATTGGTGGCATTTCTTTCTAAAACATGTAAGTTAATACTTTACTTTCTTACTTATCCTCTTCATTCAATGGGGGACATTAGGACACAATCGAACCCTACCAATGAACCCAGTCCTGTACTTTGGCTATTGTTTCATCCCATAAGAGACCCGTCTCTTGCAGCCCCTTTATGATTTGGTTTAGGAACCTGTTGGCAGAAATGTGCCATTTTAAAGCCTCAAAAGATAAGAACCTGTTTAGCCAAGCAAGATCAAGCAGGTTCTTATATGTGGTTACAGTGAGTTAAGTTATGAACTACATGGAATTTCTGAAATCAGTTGTGTTAGGCTTACCATAATACAGTTGTGAATAATACTGTATATTTGAAGGACCAAACCCAAGTTCATATATTTTTCTGGTAATCAACAACTACATGTATATCTCATTGATAGAAATTGAGAACCCAGTAAGAACTTACTTAGCCTAAATAGCCATTTAGCACCCCAAAATATAAGAACCTATTTTGCCAGACTTAAATAGTGTAGGTTCTTACACGTGGGTTTTTACTGCACTGTGCGAAAAAAAGATGTAACAAGTAATGTAATGACAATCAGCATAATTAGGCTAAGGACCTTTTTTTTTTCTTAAAGTAGAATGGGACATCTATCACTTGTGACATACAGTTAGACTGAGTATTAACACTGTTTATGCCTTGTGACAGTTAACATACTGCCAGTAGTTAGGCAACACTTTCGAGTGTTGTTCCGTGGAATACCCCACGAGTCACTTGAATTTTCTTGGTGTACACAGGACCCTTTAGGTGAGTGTGTATGTACGATGAAAAAACAAGTGACAAGTAGGATATTCCATGGAATAACATGAGAGAATGTGCCATAACTATTTTATACATGCCATAGAAAATACCTGTAGTGGCCAACACAATCGATGCGACATATGCACGGCACAGAAGGGAAGGGTGGATGTTATACCGTCAAATTTACTACGGCTTTCCTGTATTCTGATTGGCTGTTTTTTCTATGGCATGGTATAAATACTCAGATGTTTTGTGTTTTAGGGGTGAAAGAGAGACTTGGATCAAATTGAAATACTTGCAACGCAAGTTTGCATCCCTGGAAATCTTTCTAAAAACTTGTCAAAATCTGAATAAAGGAATCATAAAAAATCTGGCCAGAATGAAGGTTCACCATGAAGAAAAGGATGTAGGTCAGCTGCCTGTGGGTAGAACAGACTCAAAAAAGAGTAAACTTTTTAAAAGGAAACTTGCCATCAAAGGAGCTAAATCTAAGGTGGACAAGCGAAAGAGTGCACCGGCAGGAATGATACTATCAGATGTAACGAGTAAAGAATATGAAGATTTGGAAACTATGGCTTCTAATCTTCTTCACAATGACGAGGCTGCTAGCAGTGATTCACATGATGAGGATCGACCCAGGAGTGGATCGCAGAGAGATTCTCCTGATGATAGCAAGAGACCACGGGCTTCCTCCACTAGTGCTGTCACAGCTTCATTGTCAGATGAGGGTAGAGAGAGAGGAGAGTCAGTTGATTCAGTATTGAGTGAAGATGGTCACACTGGAGACAAAGCTGAGAATGATAACACTGAAGTTGTTGTTGATGAGGAAAAAAGTCTAAAGGATGACAGAGAGAAGGCTATTGCTGTGTTAAAAAGAGTCCATCCCAGCAGGGTATGCAAAATGCATGTATGAATTAGTAATAAATTAAACTTGATATAAACTGTAAGTTTATCATCATCGTCATTGTCAACATCATCATTGTCATCATCATCGTCACCTTCTTCTTCGTCATTTTCAGTATCAGCTGCAACATTTCGTTTA
Organism: Orbicella faveolata; assembly: GCF_042242905.1. Taxonomy (NCBI): domain Eukaryota; kingdom Metazoa; phylum Cnidaria; class Anthozoa; order Scleractinia; family Merulinidae; genus Orbicella; species Orbicella faveolata. The sequence continues at coordinate 2,284,782 of NW_028301539.1, read as the reverse complement.
TGTTTCTCGAGGACTCTGTCAGTGACCCCTTGTCCTGATCACATTACACAGAGAACTGAAGACAAACTAAAATACAGTAAAAATCTCTCATTCAGTGTTTCTGCCAGACCACGCCATTGGGGAAATTACACGTTGCAATCAGAGATGACCCCCAGAAAAACAAAAAAAGGGCCAATTTAGCCCTTTCCTTTTACAAGGCTGCAGGCTTTACACAAGCATAGTATTTTAACAGGCCATCCCAGGGCTCAAAATTGCGACTGATACTGGTGCCAATACAGCTAACATTTCATTCTTGGCAACCAAAAATTCTGGTTTAGTCGCTATAATGGGGACTACATTTCTCTGTGTTGACAATCAGTAACCGTTATTTTCTCACATTATGTCCTTCTAGAAAACCATATTGAAAGGTCTTTGCCTCTAAAACAATCAACATAAGAAAGAAGTCAATCCACCCTTTTGCTTTCCTGTATTGATTCTCTCACATTGGAAAACTTCCAAATGGCTGACCACATTTGAAATTGCCCCATAACACACTGCAAACCCTTGATCATTGACTACGTCATCTATGGAATGTTCTCTTGTTATTCATGGATCCTTCATACTAGTATCTGGCAATAAAAAATTTGCATTTGGTGACTATTTTTTATCAATTATTATTTTATTGCCCCTTTTCCTAAAAAATTGGCCCCTAAAAAGGGTCTTCAGGGGCCACTTTGGCCCTCAATTAAAATTTTCTGGCTGAAACACTGCTCATTTGTGTGTAGTTGCATTGTAAATTTACATGTATTAGAGAATTCAAAGTAGTATAGCTGGTACTTGAAGTTTTATTTATAGAGTTCCACTCACTTAACTGCCAGTTTCTTTTTGTTACTCTCAGCTACTGTTCAAAGCTGCAGAGTGGAAAAGTCTTCCCCTTATGGCTGCAGCACTTGCTGAAGGTAAACACCACTTGAAAAATAATGTATAATTATATTACAATATTATAATATACATTGAATGTTTCCCTCACATGGCCAGCAGCCACACAAATTAATTCAAACAACAGAAAGTGTTTATTAATATATACATTCTAAAAAAGAGTTCAACTCCTACAGGATTGTTTTGATACAGTATGGCTGCCATGAAGTCATGTAAAAACACTCTTTAGAAAACAGCCCTAAGAAAATATGTGCGCTGATTGGTTAAAAATTGTGTTTCTATAACTCGATAGAAACACAGAACTAGCACAAGCTGTTGACGCGAGCAAAGAGAATTTACATTTTGATGATCAAAGTAAACAAGTTGTTTCCCTTTTTTTCCTTGCGATGTTTTTGTGAAAGTTTGGGAGAACTTGAAAAAGCTGTGGAAACACTCACCTACAGCTGGTGTTCCCACAGCATTTCTCATTCTCCCAAACTTCCACTCATGTCTCTATAACTCGACAGAAACATGGTACACGTTTTCTATTTCTTAAATACTAATTATTATAGTGCTTAAGGTTGGTTGCAATCTCTGTTCAGCTTTATGTGCTGATTTTTCTAATCATGACAGGTACAGTACACTGTACGTCTTAATATTTTAGTTGACTTGTTCCCAAAAAGAACGTAAATGTAAATCAATGATCTACGTGATACCCAAGGCTAAAGGAAGTTCCAAATGCTTTCAGGTGCCAAAGTAAACTGGGTAAATGAGGATGATGAGCACAAAACAGCACTTCACCAGTCTGTCTTAGGGGTAGGTTTAACATGAGCCATATTTAGGTTTAGAATCCATCAAATATTTTAGCTTGTGCACAATTGGTCCAAAGTTGTCACATTACTGTATATTCCTCAGCCAAAACTGGGGAATATCTGAGTCACATTCTCCAATTTTCTAACCCGCGTGTGGTGCAAAAAATATTTGAAGGATGATAAACACAATAGCCTTGATTTGGCATGAAAATACACTTGGATATTTGTCCTTGGACATCATCTGTTCCTCAAAGCTCACTGTTTGCTTCTTGAAACAGATAATTTCTGCGGACAAATATGCGAGCATATTTTCGGGCCAAATGGAGGTTATTGTTTATGTATAGTTTACGCCTGCAATTTCCAGTTCAAGTAGCTCTACATTGTAGTTTGATAGCCAATCCAGGCATGTGTGAAATGCAGTTAATATCAGTGTATTGGGCTCTGCACTAAGAGGTCTGGGCTGTTGCCCTGACCAGGGTCATTGTGTTGTGTTCTAAGGCAAGGCACTCTGCTCTTACAGAGCCTTTCTTCACCCATTATGACAAACTTTAAAATTTATAAAATAATGAAAACCAGATGAAACACTGAGGATAACCCATCCAGAGAGAGTAGTAAATCTATTCCCAACTTTGGATAGTCCCCCGCATGGTTGATTTTTTGTTTTGTTCTTCCTTCAGGGATCATTACCAGCTTGCGAATTCCTGCTACAAAATGGTGCCAAGATAAACCAGAAGGACAAGAGAGGAAGAGGAGCTCTTCACCATGCAGCTCTGCTGGGACAGACAGGGTAAATTTTATATCATCCTTAAGGCCATTGTAATTATTTTGTGGATCGGCATATTGTGCAGTGATTTTCAGCAGATCAAAAATCAAACCAGTTATCTTTAAGGGTGAAGTAATTCTTCTTCTTCGTTACAATAGTCCAACAGATGTTCCTGAATGAGCAAAATTTAGTAATAGCACAAAGTGTATAACTTTTATGGATAAAGGAATTTGTAAAGAAACCGTTGTACTGAAATGACAAGCAAGTGAGAGCATTTTAATGGTGAACTAAGCTGAGCATGGAGTGATAACTGCTGAATGTAGAATTATTTTTATGTCAGTTCTGTCTGCTTGCTCCGTGTTCCAAACTTGGCAAATTTTTATTGTTATCAAACAAAAGAAAAGCTTAACTGTATTTTCCCAGATTTAAAATTAATACTAGTCATGGTAAAGATTTTAACATATTTTTTCCTTGGTTATTATCAGGCCAATCCTGCTGTTCTTGAAGCGAGGAGGTAATCAACATGCTGTTGATGAGAATGGTGAGGTGAGTATGGTAGTTAGCAGGTTGGAATGTTTCTTCATATGCTCAGTTATTTTACTGGCAGAGGAGAATTTTGGCAATTCCATGTGAGTGAAACCCCTAGGGGGGGATAATAACTATATTATTGTTGGATTACTACATTGTACATATCATGTTTTTCACAGGGACTAGTATCCCATGAAATAGTTTAGGGGAGTTTCCCTTCAGTAGGGAGGATGGTTAAGCTAAAGGCAACTTGAGACACTGCGTAGTGCCGAAATTAAAGTGAGCATGAAAGGTTGTGCTTGAAACTAAGTCAGTCTTCTTCCATTTAAGGTAGAGGTAAACATGCAATGAGATATTATCTATACGCTCAGTGTGGTTCATAGTTGTGTGGTTGTAGATATTTGCACTGTCTTATTGTTGTTTATCTGCAGGATCCTCTTACCATCGCTTTGAAACAGACCAACGCAGATATTGTCACCCTGTAAGTTAACACAGACTGGTTCTTCTGTTCAGTATGTTGACGTGTTGTTGACAGGTTCGAAGCAGAAAATGGGGAATGAGCTGCTTTTCTCCCAAATATTCTTGAACATGGCAGGGCATACAGTTTGTGAAGTTTCTAACTTGCCCTTTTGGCTCATTCAATGAAGCTGCCATTACAAACTACTGGTACCCTGCCACAGGATTCTGCCGTCCTCCATCCTCACGCTCATTATAATACCAATTGGTTGTGTTTAATGTAAGATAACTGCTGTGCATGTCTAGAAACACATTTGCTGTTGACATAATGGAGATCATTTTGAACTGTGCAGGTTAAGACTGGCAAGATTGAATGAAGAAATGAGAGAGGATAATGAGGTTATTCAAGGTGAGCACGAGTTGCAGTCTTAAGGCTGGTTTTCACTGCAAAGGAGTCGTAGTCTGAATCAGAAATGTGAAGTGATATGATCGAGGGAAAATCAAACCGACAGAGTCAGAAGCAGAGGCCGAAGAATAAACCAATCACAATGTTCGATTCTGGGCCTTGTGATTGGTAGGTTCTTCCGCTTCTGCTTCCGACTCCAACAATCCAGTTTTCACTGGATAATAAGCGGCAGAATTGTAAACAGAATCAGAAGGAAATAACGGAACCGTTCTGATTCTTCCAACTCCATTTCCTTCAAGCTTAAGACTTCGCTTACGACTTATAACTTACACTTCTGTAAGCACTGTTACAACTTTGACCCTGACCTGTGACTATGTCGCTAGTGAAAATCAGTCTTAACAGGCATTTCTGTTTGATGGGCTTATTACCAGTTCACATCATCATCGGTTTTTGGGCACCAATGCTTTTCTGTAATATGAGGTATGGGATTATTTTATTTCAGGTGATGCCACATTTACTGATGTGTTCAGAGACTTCTCAAACATGGCATCAAGAGATCCTGACAGACTGAAAAGGAACTTTGACCCCAAAGATCCAGACAGGCAAACAGAATTATGACAACAAAGGGTATACATGCCAATTAGTTCTGCACACAATCTGTCGACAGACAATTGAAGGATCAAGACATCAGAGATTACTCATTGCAAGTGATGTGATTAACATTTGGAGTGATGAAATAATTATACCTTCCCATGTATTTTTTTTCCCAACAGACTGTTTGAAGTATTCATTACATATTCCTCACTTCTTTTTTTGTTGTTGTCCTTAGAAGAAGCTCAGTCACTGTATTTGGAGTTATTTTGGCCAAAATATTAATAGTTGTTTACTGAAACAGAGAAACTGCATAGAGATAATAGTAAACCGTAAAGGAACAAGGGTGGTTAAGGATGGAGAAAATTAACATGGATTACAAATGATGCACTTGAAAAGTTTAGGCTACACTTTTCAAGATGTGCAAATTGCGAGGTAGCTCCTTTAAGAATTAAAACAAACTGTTTCTTTATAGGCAGCAGTAATGGAAGTGCAAATGCCCAGCTTAGATAGTGAACTAAGATTAAAAAATAAATGTATGTAGTTAAGTACTCAATAGTTTTAATTGGACAGGTTTGGTAGATGACTTGGTAAAGTATTCCTCTGACAGAAGTCAAAACAGTCAATGAGTTAATTTGATTTTGAGTTGCTCAGAACAAGCTTAGACTTGATTTATTCAAATGTGACTGAAACCTGCAATGCAGGTTGTGAGTACATGAAAAGGGCAGTGGAGGCAGTTTGATAGTTTGGTAGTTTTGAAATCTTACGAATTTCATTGGGAACCAAATCAAAATTGTAAAATAATTGAGAAATTATTGTACAGACAAGTTGGAAAATTATCAGAATATTTGATTGTATTTATAAATGCTTGCCCGGTATTTTTGTCAGTTCTCAGGAATCAATATCTGGTGAACAGTAAATAATTATTGCTCTGGACTTGAGATGATCGTGTTACTTTGTGCTTCATATTCAAGACCATGAAGCTGAACTTATACTGCAATAATATTGTTAAATGTCTTCAAACTTAATGAAAAAACTATTTTTTCCCTCTTCTGTTAAAGTTTTGAAATTGAAGGGCAGTCATTTATGAATAATTTAAAAGTGAGGAACATCATTTTGTTCATTGGAGAAATGACAAAAAATGCTTGTACATTGTACATAATCAAAGAAATGTCACTGCTGTTGCTTGTACGTATAGTTCCCATAATTCTGCTAGCCTACTGATACTTGTAGGAATACAAATAGATACTAGGAGTGATATTACAACTATTTATCAAGTATTAGCTAAGTAGATGTCATACCTAAAATGCAGTTTGACAGCAGTGAAATATTGTAGAAATGAATATAAGTTTGTAAACCTTTTTTTTCCTGCTATGAACAACTCAACAATAATAATACAATGATGTTTCAACATTGCATAGTTTGTACTAGTCTTGTCTTTTTAAAATTTAATTAGTTATAAAGCCATGATATAAACACGAGTGTTTTACAGGAAAATACACCACTCATAAAATTCATACAAAACCACATCCGGGACTCAGGTGGCGCATTTTCCTTGTCCTCACTAGTGAAGATATGGATTACTTCACTGATATCATGTTTGACCCTTAAAGTGTACTTAAATTAATTTTGTTGGTGTATGATTGAAACATCGTTGGATCCTCCTGGAGAGTCTTCTGAAACCTTTGGTAATCTTCGGAAATTTTTGGACACGTTCATGTGGCCTTTGCACAATTTTTGCAGAATCTTTGGAAAGTAGTCAGAAATCTTTGGAGAATCGTCAAAAACGTTGCTATCAGTGTTTCTATATAATAAAAAAAACGAATACATGGTTGCTTGTGGATATGGAATATCTTTTCTCGTGTTCAACTCTATATCTCACTCATTCGCTGTGCTCACTCATGAGATATCGAGTTGAACAATCAAAGATTATTCCATATCAACGTGTGCCAATGTATTATCCTCTTTATAGCTCATCAGATACTATACACTCTGGTGAGGTGGATACACAAAGGTTTGTTTGCAGCGGTGCAAACAAATTGATCACTTCCTGTTGTATCTGTTGGTAGTGTAAAAAGGGGATTTCAAACGGCTGTTTGTATTTGACATAGCATGATGCTAATACTTCTCTTTTGGGGGGGGGGGGGGGGGGCGTTGACAGCTATTGTAAAAATCCCTGCTTAATACAGCATTGAGCTAAAATGATGTCAAAAATTGGAATCTGATCATCTACCACTTTATTTATTTTAAGACAAACATTGCTCTTGAGTGTCCATTTACTTCAAAAACTAAAACCTATCCAACCCTTTCTTTTCTCTTGTGTTCACCTTCCATGTGAGCCAACATACATCCATATATGTATTTCAAGCAAGAAACAAACCTACAAGCACATAGATGTTCAAGATACAGATCAAATCAACAAACAATACCAGTCAGAGTACTACTGATGTATCAAGTTTATCAACCGTGGATGGAGTAACTTGAAGTGACTAACAATTTTGATACATTGATAAACGGGAAGGTTATGAAAACTGAACGAGAATCAACTAAGGAATATTGTCTTGACTAACCTGTAAATTCTCAATTAACTTTCATAGTCTTGTGTAGCAATCAGTACAAAGAATTAAAATTTTGAGCTTTGGAGTGAAAGAGAAAAGACTGTTTCAGGTGATGATAATTTCTTGATACTCCTTTAGTTTTGCTTTGTTGTATGATCTTTATCAGTTCTTCAAGTCGTTATTGCACATTTTCCATCCCATGGAATTTTTTGCACTCTTTAATATTTGCTTGGTTAGTCTCCTTTCTTTAGTTCTTGATTTTCAGCTGGTTGCACAGGGGTTGAGTCTAACGGTTTTGTAGGCTGTAGATGAGAAGCGAAAAGTGAAAACATGAAAATAAATTCAACATTTATGCATCATACAAGGGTCAATTCAAAGGGTGTATTTATAATATAGATACATATGAGTCTTGCAAGAGTTCTTTGCAAATAAACCCATTGTCACCCTAATGATCAATATTTGTTTCCAAGCCTGTGGAACTGTCAGATCACTTTGTCGTCCTCTCCATTGGGAACCTCTATCAATTTACAAAAGGTGACATGGATCACACAGCGTGGGTGAAACCTCTCATCAAAATGCTTGTGAAGATTTCAACAGAGTTGATAAGAGTCACTGGGAAAGTGTGAGAGTTTCAGGCCACAAGAGCAAAAGTTTGAGCTCATGGCTACTCTTAATATCTGTTTATATGCAGCTCAATGCTATCAAAGAGGCTGTGATGTGACATGTGACCTATTGAAAGATTTAAAGAACCACTGACATATTGAGAGAGCTTTTAGGATTAAATCTTCAGAAAAAATATGGCTCAACTCCTCTATTTTAGCTTGTACCAAAATCCACAATATCAGCAAAGGATTTTCCATTTTGGCATGAAATTGTTTTCTCACCCTTAGGTTCTGCATGACTTTTTTTGGTGGGCAATAGCTTCTACAACATTTTTTTAACATCAAAAATAGGACCTGTATAGTAGGAAGCACTTGCTCAATTTTTTTTCCATGGCTCCCCTTACACAATTTTTTTTCAGCCGTTTTTGCCATACAGGACTTTTTCCTGGAAATTGTCCAACCCACTCTTTCTCTGTCAAAAATTAATGTTCCATCCCTAAGTCAGAACTCTTGTCTGTTCTATCATCCTACCTGTGTTTCACCATCTTTACCATGCCCAGCCCAGAAAGGCCTACCCCAAGGAGGCCTCTGAAATGGTGGCCCATGAGGACCATGCCAGTTGAACTGGTGTCGACAGTTTGAATATCCAGCACCTAGACCTATGCCAATCCCTAATGTTACAGGCCAGGCAGCTCCTTAAAAAAAATAACAAAGGTATTGGTCTTCAACAGGAGGTAAAGGACATGCTGAAAAAATCTGCAAAAGTGTTCTAAAATCTTCTTGAACTCATCCACAATACGTGAGAAAATTAGGTAAGCAACTACATTACATACGGACACTGCACAGATGCAAAAATCATGTTGTATACAGTGACATTTATAACTTGTGAAGTTCCACCTATCTGTTAGCATTCTCGAAGTTGAGCTTCCATGGGCCTAACATGTATACAGTTCCAGGGGGGGGGGTACTCCCTTAATATGTGCTATATAGATATGTGTGGCCCCAAAGGGTATGGTTTTTCAGCTGTTTTGGTCATAAATAAGGTATCGATTTTAGCTGATTTTGGCCATTCTGGTCATAAATAGGGTATGATTTCTGCACTCTAGCCTTGACATGGGTATGTTTTTATGAAGATGCTACTTTTTCATTGTTATCAAAAAGAAAATCAACAAAAGCCCTTCACAAATTATGTTTACGGTAATTTAAGATTGTTCTGCACCAGGGAACTTATTATAACGCAGGTCAGAAACAGAGTTTTGATTTAAGAGTCAGGTCATAAATAGGCTTTCGAAATTTTTGGCCAGGTCATAAATAAGGCAGGGAATATTGCAGATTTTGGTCACAAATAGGGTAGGGGTTTGGGAAGCTGGCCGCACACCCCCACTCAATTTTTTCTGGGAGTATCCCCCCCAGCCGTATTCGTTGGCCATTGAGCCAAGTCTGACCTTTTGTGACAACCGCTGAGTGCTGTAATTTACGTTTTCCCAGCAGTTAATGAAATAAACACAGTTCGTTGCTGTCATAGCGGTTACCGACGATCCATTTCTTTTGGGAACAACCATGCTTTGCATCAACGTCGATAATCATTTACTGCGCCTTTCAATCACATGCGGACTCTAAAATTCAAAGCTCAACCGACAAATGCGTTTTTCGCTACCCCCCCCCCCCTCCCCCCCAGGATACAGTTCTTCCAATTATAAATTACACCTTATTCTTTAGGCATTTGAGCAGAAAAGAAAAAATAAAGGCTTTCTCTATTATTTATCATAATGAAAAGTACTTCAGTAAGCCACTGCATTTGGGGAGCAATAACCTTGTACTAGTTTGTCAATATCATCCCACGCGCAAAGCCATTCTTGAAAATAAAAATTTCAAAAATATTTAGATAAATAATAATACCACAGCACACACAGAACTTATGAAAAAGCATTCCTGATAGCACATGTTATAATTTGTGTACTACTAATAGCATGGAAGTTTACCAGCTTATTGCAAGTGTACTGTACAAAATTGAGCTTACTTTTGAAAAACACAAGTGAAAATATGCTGCCAAAAACAGCTCCGCCAACTGCAAATGAAGAAAATAATAACAACTTAGAAAAAAAAATCGGTAACATCTTTTATGGATTATTCAGAGCCAAAATACCAGTTTTAAATGTCGTGTCCACAAAGCACCGATCCCATTTTCTTCCCAATTCTTCTTCGCTGGGCCTTCTCGGCGCCATTTTGAATCCTGTACGAGCCTGCAGGATTTTTGCACAGTCCCCGCGCATGCCGACAAGGAAGTACCCCCTGCATTGCCGCATGTGTCCTCTTTCTTTTTCTCTTGAGCCATCATGCCGGCGGTAAGACTTGTAGAGAAATATGTTAACATTTTGCGATGTCTGAACGTATTATTTAGACGACGAAGGTTATGAAATAAAATATAGAGCCTTTAATGCTAGTTTAAACGCATTCCACGGTAGTGTAGCTGGTATAAAACGTAGGCTTTTCTTACTAAATGTCAGGGTATGCGAAAATTTTTTACACACACCAATTTTGTACGATTGAACTGAGTAGAAAAGTCAATTCCTGCTCTTGGTTAAACTGATTTCTTAGTCATAGTACCTATATACAGCCTTATGCCTGTTTCGTCTTAAGTGATACCCTATTTAGCGTAAAAGAAGTCTACGCGATGAAGGTCGTGGAACAAAAACTGTCCTTTAATTTAACACGTCTAGGTCAAACGTGGTCAATGGCAAGAAATATGGCAAATTTTTCTATTCCTGTCTGGCTTCCTTGTCTAAAATGAAGCGATTCTGTTGATGTCAGTAACGACCATCTTGTGCGACATAAACTTCAGCAGGAAGAGACTTCTTAAAATACGGTGATCAGAACTTTGGCTACAAAATAGTTTTGTTCGCGAACAATTAGGCTTACATTTTAGCTGACTATAATTTTAAGAAATTTTTCGAGATGGGTTTTGTAAGAACTGTCATGATCAATGGTTATCTTTCCAAAGCTGAAAAGCATACTTTTTTTAATCACCCCAAGTAACTATCTTGTTCCAGAAAATCTACTCCACTCCCACAGAAAACTTGATTTGATCTTCCCAGCCCTCTGGAAATTCTATTGTAGTTTCATACTTTCCTTTAAAAGCTTTGGGTTTTGAAAACCCTCCCCCCCCCCCCCCCCCCCCCTATAATTTCCAATGATCATCCTTAATCTGTATTTGAAAATGTCTTTACATGAAGAATTTTCTTTTGAGTACCTACACTGTAAGTTGAGCGATTTTTGTATCAAATGCACTCCAGTACATAAAATCTCTTGTAATCATGCCATATTATTATAAATTTACATAACCCAGCCCAATTCATCTTTGTTTTTGTCTTTGTTTACAGAAAAAGAAGCAACAGAAGAAGAAGACGCAGTTGAAATTCACTGTGGACTGTACGCATCCAGTTGAAGATGGCATTATGGATGTAGCCAACTTTGTAAGTGATGTCATGTTTTTTTCAAGGATACTGCTGTCCGGAAACATTTCTTCATTTTAATGTCTGGCATGCTTGTTGCTAAGGAACCATTTTCTAAAAAAGTGTGGTTGATTGACATTGATGAATAGACCATTTTTGTATTCTCGGTATTGGACTAGAACTAGCCTGCAAGTTCTCTGAACTTTAAAATTTATTTTCTCAAGTTCCCTTGGGAAATTGTTTCCAGTGTTATTACAGACAACTATTTATATCTCCAAAAATATACTTAATACACAGTTAGCAGGGATCATCCTTGCCTGATTGCATTGCTTTGCTTAGGGCCACCTTCCCTAAGTGCCAAAATATGTTTTATATTGCAGGAACAATTTCTCCATGAGAGAATAAAGGTCAGCGGCAAGACCAACAACTTTGGCAATGATCTGTCCATAGATAGACAGAAGAACAAGATCACTGTTGTTTCAGACATCCCGTTCTCCAAGAGGTGAGGCTGATGACAACTTAAAATATTACAAACATGGAACTGGCAAGCAACCTGTGGCATCTATTTATGTTGGTAGTTTGGCTGCAGTTTTATTGTCTTTTTGTGAACTTTGTTGGTGTTTGTTCTTTGGAGTGATAACCCTGTGGACTGAGTAATCAGGGATGCTATTTGAACCAAGATTACTGTACTATTCTTTCCAGTAGACTGTGACATGCATGATATTACTACACTTATCAATTGAGTAATGTGTGACAGAACTTTCGTGACAAAGTTTTGGACTTAAAATTGCAGTGTTATCACTGGCAACTTTCCTCGTTTCCAGTGGTAACAATATCGATATCACACCACTGAAATAAGAGCCGGTTGCCCGTGACAACAACAAAAGTTGAACGTTGTAACACGGTCACCAAACTTTCGTCACACCTTACTTAACTGATAATTGTAGTACATTTCAAACAGCTGCTACATGTCATGTACATGTCGATATTGCAGTGATGCACTTTTTTGTTTCAATAAAGTTGATTGCTTGGTACACACAGCAAGGCCTAACAAACATGTATGACTTTTAGTCAGAATGAAAAAAAATTCTTGGTGTTGCCATACTTGCTGTATGGCAACACCACGATTTACAAATTCTTCTCGTGTCTTCCAACATCCCGCATGGTTTATCAGCCTATAAACCATAAAAACTTGTGGTCTATTGCTTAAGTATACTGACAATAAGTTGTAAGTGTACAGAGATTTGTGTTTCATCTGATATTATGAAGTTTTTTTGTGTTGTACCATTGCTTGACCAAAAGTCCACTGTAGCTTTAGATTTCTTTACTGGGGCAGAAATACCATTTTCTTTCATGTCAGGCTGGGAGATGCAATCTCTAAATGCCCTAATAATTGGTACACAGGACTGAGGAGCAAGTGGTCTGGGCTCAAACCCTGGCCGAGGCCATGTGTGTTTGTTGGGGGGACACTTAACTTTCACTGTATCTCTCCACTCAGTTGTATAAATGGGTACTGGTAAATTTAATGCTGGGGTAACCCTGTGATGAACTAGCATCCCATCTGGGGGAGAGTAGAAATACTCCTAGCCACTTATGCCACAGGAACCAGAGATAAGCTCCAGCAATATGAAGTACTGGTACTTGTCTCCAAACAAACTGTACCTTTCTTGTCTTCTTGTCATTCTTGATACATTTGAAACTCTTGTAAGCTGACACTAGAGGTGTAATGGATACATGTAGATGGTCGAGTAACATGTAGTTTGTTTCTTTGTCACAGGTATTTGAAGTATCTTACAAAGAAGTACCTCAAGAAGAACAACTTACGTGACTGGCTGCGAGTTGTATCCTCAGCGCAGACCACTTATGAGCTGCGGTACTTCCAGATCAATAATGAAGATGAAGATGAGGAGGGAGAAGATGAATCTTGATCAGATTCAAATTTGTAACTTTACATGAATGTCTTAAATAAACATGCCTGAAGCTTGTTCAATGTCTAGTTTAGTTGATGTTGACTGTTAACAAGAACAGAGCACGATATAAGTCATGAGGGATTGGTGCCCCCTTAAAATTCCCTTTGAAAGTCAGTGTTGGTCCGTAGCATCTGAATGATGTTCCAGAATTGTGCATAAGCTCAGATGCAGATTTAAGGGAATTAGCTGGGAAAAACTGTGGTAGAGATGAGCATGTGTTGCAAATGTAATCATTTCTCTCAATCCTTGATTGTCACGTAAGGCATTCCTGACATTCTCAAAATTGGCCCACTCCCCAAGTGGGCCAATAAGAAAGTTAGAGAGGGAAAAACGCTTTCTTTTCCAGTTTTTTTTAATACATCCATTTTATTTTGTTTTCAAATTAAAATTACAATTATAACATGCCCGCAGATAGCTGAGCTAATCTACTGTAAGTGGGTCATGTTTACATGAATTATTGGTGCTCATTGACCGAGAATTATTATTTATTCAAAAGTTGTTTCTTACCCCAAGTCAAATCAAAGTTCAAAATCTTTGATGCCCAGATCATTAGTGCACTTGTCTGGCTGGGTAATCACACGCTTGATTGATGTGCTGTCAGTTCTTATAACCCATCAAATATTTTCACTTGCATGGGATTGGTCTAAAAGCGTCACATGACTAAATACCGGTATGGCCTGGCTAAATCTGGGCATAGTTTATAGAGGGGAATGGTTATGTTTTTGTTCTCTTTTTTGGCCTTGATCATGCTCAAAACACAATAGTTGTTTACTACTGACCGAGGAACTAACCAATAAAAACGTTTTGGTTACAAAATTCATGCATAGTGTTTGAATGCAAAACAAAACATTGTGCACGGACCTTCCAACATAAATCTGGGTATCTTTGTTTGCTCCTTTGATGTTTGCCAGGCTTCATAACCATTCCCCTCTACTAACTATGATCTGGAGAATATCTTGAGTGATATTCTCCACTTTTCAAAACTGCCTGTGTTGCACAAAATCTTAGAAGGACAGTCTCCATTTGGTGTAAAAATGAAATATGCTTGCACATTTGTCCTTGGACAATATCTCTTCATAAAAGCTCACAGTTTTCCTTGTGCTATGCTCTCGGAAAACTGTTTCTCGGAACAGATAATGTCCACGGACAAATATCTGCACATATTTCTGTGCCATATGGAGACTATTGTTTATATAACAACAGTTGTTCTGCACTGACCTTAGCGAAAGAAACCAAACAATAACAATACAACAAAATTAATCACGGAGAACATTGGATTGCAGGCTGTGAGCCTCTGAAATGACTGCAGGCCACAAGTCAATGTTGTCTTCCCTCTATTAGCAATCACCTCAAATAAGAATACCAAAGGCCATTTCCGAGTTACACGTACCTTGTGCTTCTGTTTCAAAACAAGTACTAGTGCAAAACCTTTCATATGAAAATGAGTTTGATTTGCATAGAAATGAACCTGTAAGGGAAAACATTTCCATGTGAATGGTTTCACACGAAGACTCGTTTTGACACAGAGGCAAAAGGCAACTCGGAAATGGCCAATTTTTGTTCCAATAAAATTTTGCCAACTGCTTGACCAAAAGAAAGGAAGGCTTTGCTTAAGGGAGGTTCAAGTGAATTTGAGAAGACATGCTGCATCATGATCTAACGAAACTGCCCAACAAGTGCTACCCTAAAAGTGTGAACCCAGAAAACATTTATAAAAAAAATTATATTAAACTAGAGTCCATAAGTCACAAAAGACCAACTTTAGAGACTTGGATGTTTTCAGTGTTTTCTACTTTGTTCAAACACCTTTTGCCAAATCAAAGAGCACTTGCTCTCCAAACTATATTCTGGAAAAATAAATTATGTTGGTGTGATAATGGTGGTTGTATCGCTAGCTCAAATTTCTAAAGATGTTCTTTGGCCTCGTCACACAATCTTCCTTGCTTGACGAGCCTAAAGAGCCTTTGTGTAGGAGGCTTACAGCTCTGCGACTATTCACAAATTCTTAATCAGAGAACGTTTCCAGACAAGATGATCTGCAGTCCTGGTTACTCTGACATTTTTACCAACAAACCTTGTTTAATAGTAATAATAACACTATAATTTCCAACTAAGTACTCTTTTTTTTTTTACAAGAACAACTCGATCTAAAAGGAAACGTTTAGCTTGGGTGGTTTGTTTTCTCATTACAGACCATGTGATGTTCTCTAGTGAATTGCTCTTTTATCCATCTAAAAATATTATTCTTTCATAAATATGTGACTATTTGACGATTTGAAAGCAAGAAATTCTCAAGAATAACATCACATGGTCTGAAAGGGGGCAACAAACCGCCCAAGCTAAAGTGGTGTATTGTTCAAGTCTTCATATGATCTCACAAACACAGAGGTTATGTCACTCCTATGTCTCTATTTGGGCAGCCCGAGTACTGGTATTAAACGCTGTGAGAAGCAGCATCAATAGCTATACATGTAGCTCGAGCAGTTCCTTATTCTTTTCTTGGCAGCTACTAATTATTACTACTTATTAATTTATTTTGAATTGATCAGCTTGTTTACTTGCATAATTTTATGGTTGTCACATGACTTATGACTTTTATGTTTCCCTATGTTCAACTTCAAGTTTCTTCATTTGCACACAACAACAACAACAAAAAAATAGATCAGACACAATTTTGAAAACTGTGGAGGTTTGTCAACGAAAACTCACTGAGTCAAAAAGAGTTCACACACCCAATGTAAGCGAGTTTCTTGTGAAAAGCACATGACCATATGGTTATCTTATCATCAGCTTTTCTACACTTGCTGTCTCAGTGTAGTAAAGACAGTAAAAAACAAGTATACAGTGTATTGCAGCTGATAGCCTATGTAGCAGGCGATTAAAGGGGAGGGATAGGGGGAAACCTTTGGGAGAGTCTTTCAGGCTTCTAGTTTTCTTCTCTCCTTCCCCTTTGGACACCTGCCATACAGGCTAAGCAGCTGACGACAGGTTCAAAATCGATCAATACAAGCTCCAACGACTGATTAATGTAGGATGTATTGCATTATTTAGAAGTAAAAGTGTTAATCAATTCACCTTGCACTCGCTATCACTGTATGTGTTCATAACCTGTGGAAGTGGCCAGAGATATCACTTCTGACTGTCCTGGAGTTTCATTTGAAATGAGGTCTTGAGACTCCTGCTGACTGTCACAGTTTTCAAAAATTTCGACATTTTCTACATGACCTGTTTGTGCAAAGTCAAAAGGTGGTATTTTTACTTTACCTTGACCAGCCACAACAATCAGTTGTGGAATTTCAACAGTTCTCTCCAGCAAGTACTCGCCTTCCTTTACCAAAACCACTTGATTCACTCCATCTCCACCAGGGTTCTTAACCTGTTGAAGAACAATGCATAGCTCTACTGAACTCTGAACAACTTGCATTTGAAGATTGCCATAGCACTGAGTAACTTCAGGGACGTCCTGACCTGAGCTAAGTGTTTAAACATTGCAGCTGCAGCTAGAGCTTGCTGTTTTCTGTCTAGCTCTGCCAAGCTTACTGCCTTGAAGAAGTCACCCAGCGACCAGACAGGGTGAGCTTTCATTGCAACTTCAGCATCATTCAATGCAAGCTCCAAAAATGACACACACTCAGACAGAATTTCTTTCTTTTGCTCTGCACACTTCAAGTAGATTGAGGCTCTGCATGTGAGAATCTGTGGATCATTTGGACATGAATTCAGTACTTCACTGTACAGCGACAATGCCTCGTCCACTTGGTCAAGATTGAGACATCCTTTAGCTTTCTGTTTCAATTTTAAAAACGGACTCTATTGAGGGCAACAGTGTTATGTTCTGGGCAACAGCAGCTGCAGCTAGTGATGGACCTCGCTTGCCAAGGTTGGCAAGACACAGCTTTCCAATAATAGCCTTTCACCCAGGAGGGATCTGCAGTTATTGTGCTCTGACAGTCCTGTAGTGCAAGGTCAATCATCATGATTTGCGCTACGGGTGAGTTTTTTGGTTGTTGCAACAATTTCATGAAGGTGGCAGATCTGTTTGTTAACAACTTAGCATCACTTGGTGACAGGCTCAACATTTGAGTGTATAAATTCAGTGCATCCTAATAGTTGCCTGGAAAATAAAACTTGTTTGCACAATCCTTTAGTATGCTGGGAGTAAGCACATATATGGAAGAACCAGGTATGCTTTGGTAGAATTGGATAGGTGCTTCCTGTTCACACTGGTTCAAAAGTGCTGAGAATTCTGTCACCTGTTTCACATTTCCTAAGAAGCTGAGTACAGCTATCAAACAGAGACAACAGTGTTTCAGCCTAGGATGCTTTTCACTGTAGAACGTCTTCCAAATGGAAGAATTCTCCTCCTCCTGGCTAGTTTTCTCCAAACCCCTCGATAATGTTCTCCAATCCCTTGGTGGCATTCTCCATCAGCTTGAGAGCATTCTCCAACTCCTTGCTGGAATTCTTCCTCTCCTTCATGGCATTCTCCAACCCCTTTTTGATATTCTCCCACTCCTTGCTGGTATTATCCCACTCCTTGCTGATATTATCCCACTCCTTGATGCAATTCTCTAAATCCTTAGTGGTATTCTCAAACTCCTTGCTGTGTTTCTTCCAACAAATCAATGTAACCCGGAAATAATTTCTGAAAATGAAGATGAAATGAGAGTCACTCTTGTTCACAGCTGCAGATTCAAGAACTCTCACCACTTTCTCTATTACTTTTTCTCTCATTGTTGTGGTTAGGCTTTCTCTGACCACTTCTTGAACGAGTTTATGAACAAGAAATACTTTTCTGTCCTCGATGACTGAGATAAGGGAATAACAAGATAGTACCTTAAGGATGGTAGCAATGTCAATTTCAGAACATGCAACCCCTCTCAATTCCACTTGTTCTAACTCAGGGAGGAAAGAGTTCATGATTTCAAAAGGAATATCCCCTGTTAAAAATGCTGCAAAACGCATCATGGCAGCGGCTGCAGGCAAATTTTCTCCAACCCGTTCAAAATTCATCAGCCAGGTTGTATGCCTCTGTACTTAGTGCCATGGCTGGCTGTTGCTCCAAAAGACTTAGTTTAAGAACTCTGTACTTGTCAAGGTAAGTTTTGAAGCTCCACTGAATAGGAAGAGCAGATATATAGGCAGCTGCTTGTTCGAGAGCTAATGGAAGAGCTCCCAGTTCATTCACTAGACTTACTGCTTCCCGGTAGAGGGCTTTTTTATTATTGCTGTTCCTTTGCATTAGGAACAATGCTCCCTCTTTTTCACTGAAACATTGCAACTCCAGGCAATCATCAGTTGAGAGTTTCAAGAAGGTTTTGTCTCTTTCACGGGTTGCCTTGTCGTGAGCAGTATGTGTCCATGCTTGGATACGCTGCCATTTTGTTGCCAAGGCCCTTTACATATCTTCTTCACTCCTGTGGGACAAGTTCGATCTTCCAGTTCATCTGCATTGTCCACTACAAGAAGCCATGGATGTTTCTTCTTGGATAGTAAAGCCAAAAGGCTACTTAGGGTGTCATCGACTTTCTCACTTGGCAAGGCACTAATATTCAGAAGAGCAAGGTTCTCTACAACTGATTCATGGATGTTTTCATCACTTTCACCGTTGATCCAGAGCACTCCACCTGGGAAACGATTCTTACATTTCCAAGCAAATTCTACAGCCAGAGAAGTCTTGCCACATCCTCCAAGCCCACATATGGTCTTAGTACAACAGGACGTTCCTGGACAATTTTCACCACTATGACATGGGGTTAGATTTTGTTCCAACCATGCCAAGGCTGAATCGCGGCCCGTGAACGCTGTCAACCTTGCTGGTGCAGTGTATATTGCCTCGTTGTCATCGATGCTATGTTCCTGCAAGGGTGTTGCTTTCAACGTTTGTACTTCTTCTTTGACTTCCAGGAAATCCTTTTGCAAACCTGAAATTGCGGTTTTGTTTGTAACTACGTCGTTAGCCACTCTCTGTACTTCATATTTCACACTTGAGAGATTGATCTCTAAGTTTGACACTCGAGATTTCATAGTGGCTAGTTCCATAACAATGTCCCGCAGGCCACTTGTCAAATATTCCACATCCTCACTGATAGGGTCACAGACTCCTTGCAGATCATCTCGCTCATTAAGTTGCCTATTGAAATCTTCAACCGTGTTTACGACCGTCGATATTTTCTCTTGAAGGTTTACTACTTCAGTATTCAGCTGTTGTCTTAACTTGGCAATCTCTTCACTGCTCAAATCGCCACGCTCTTTGATTTCAGCCACCTTCTTTGTCAACACATCCAAATCATCTCGGTTCTTGGTCACATCCGCAACCAGTGACTGACGGAGTAAACGAAGAGCCTTGAGTTCAGAATCTAGGACGTTTACCAGACCGTTTCTTTGTAAGTCTTGCAAATCTTTTAATGACTCCTGGGCATCTTTGTCAGAGCTGAAGACTGGGTCTTTTAGCAGGCTCTCAAGGTGGCCAAACATGGTAATGACATCTGCATCTTGAAGTTCTTGCCTTGGATCATGTGCCCAGTGATTCCTGCACTGGTCCCGCACCGAAGTCAAAACCGTCCGACATACTGGAGGGTGGATAACAGGACACCACTCTAACAGGTTCAACAGGCCACCGATATCTGTGGTCCCCGCGTGAATGACATGAGTTTTCCGCATTCCAAGGGTTGGCATAAAGATTTTGGCAATTTCCCACGCCCCAGTTGGAGAACCCCATAGATTTCTATCACTGTTATCCCAGCAAATCTTTGGTCGTCCAGACTTGTGCAGACGCTTAAGTTCCATCTCCCACGTGACGCAACTACCACACTTTGAACGGCTAAGTGTACAAGTACATGGAGGAAGTGACTGCAGAGGTGGGCTGGAAATAAGGGATTGGTACCAAGCCTCCATCCTCCTTTGGATTAGTGGTGCAATTCCATTTTTGGCTATGTTCAGGGCACATCCAACCATCACCCAGTTTTTGTGTTCCTTTTTGTCAAGATCTGCCACCCAACTTGCAGTGGCCATTCTTTTTCTTTGTCGAAGACTGAAAAATGTAACGAATTATAAAATATTAGTGTGAAAGTAAACACAATCTAGATTATTGTTAAGTAACCACTTTCTGTTCCTCCTTCCACTTGAACGAAATTCAGCACAAGCTGGTCACTTATTTCCAAGATGTTACAACAGAGAATTAGTTAGAGGTAACCAGACATGGGAGAAAGATCAGGCATTTCGAGCAACACTTCATTCTGAAGTGACCCTGGTTAACAGCGCCCAGAAGTAGAGCTCCCATATAAAAGCTGACGATGTATCCCTCTGATATCATGAAAGGAAACCCTAAAAGATATTTAACTCTCACTTTGCTCGTGTGACAGACTCGTTGCCTGGATTTTTCCTTGACAGTTTTTGGCAACGAGGTTTTGCGTGTAGCCCAAATTCATTCCACCCGTAAATGATGATACCAATTCTTCAATTAAACTAGATTCATCCATATAAGTTGTAGGTATGGATGAGAGATTCACCTGATCCTTCCAGGGCTTCGTTCATTTTTTGCGTTACATGAAGAATTTGGACTTGTCATCATGTTTTGTGATTAAGTGATGTTTTTATATTGGGTTTTAAGGCCAGATGAAATGTTGGGCGGGCGTGGATTGCCACACATTTGCTGATTTTTGAGAAGTGTAGATCAGCTCATTCGTGAATTCAGTCAAAAAGTTGACAAAATACGTAACACAGTTTTACTTAACTTTTGTTTTCACTTAAAGGGAGTTTATAATTAACGTGTACGTCCTGGTTTTACGCTTAAAATAGGAAAGAAAATGAGAACCTGCTGTACAGAGATTCTACTACTTGGTCACGCACCCAGTCAGACTAACTTGGCTAAGTAAGGGCCTCACTAAGCGCTGATGATCGCATAAAAGCGTTACTTTCTTTGTGGTAACTTCTCGGACAAGGATGACCGTTCCTGTATATGTTTTAAACGGTGTCACATCTCCTTGAGTAATCTCCTACTGTTTTGCATTTTGCATTATTTCTTACAGTCATGGGCTCCTGTTTCTTAACAATGCCAGTGGGCTTTAACTTCATTTATTGCCTTTCTAGCTCGATACATCATGTTATGTCATTGCTTGTTCATACACCTATAGTTAGATCAAAACAAGTGGATTGTCCACTTGTTTTGATCTTACTACAAGACTATGGCTCTAAATTAATAGAACCAAACTACTGTAATAATCCTCTTGCATTGTAATAAACTACAACTTGGTTTTCAATGTTAACAATCCTCGGACTCGTCTTGTTTATGTTACTAGCTCGATATATAAATGATATATGACCTGCAGATTAAAACACCAAAACTGCCACTGCTTCCAGACGATCCCTTTTTCCAAGTTGAATGGCTCATGGCCGCTTTGATTCCAACTTAAAATGCCCTAAAAGCTAACAGGATAGCGCCAAAAGTAGGTATTTATAGATTTCTGGGTTACTGTTACAACGTAACATGACAGTTTCTCAACACTGAGGAACATCTGAGTGAAAAATAAGGTCGATAATTTCACCAAAGTGGAATTTCGTCTGACAGGTGATTCACCCAACTATAATTGGCCGCACCGAGAGTTGACCTGACTACAAGCAGCTTGAAAAAACAAACTCACAGTAAAATGTCTTTGGGAAATTCAGTATTGATATGCATCAGGGGCACCCAACGGATCGTTTCGGTAAATTATCTGTTCGGAAGGCCTTTAATCCCCTCTGATTTTCTTATGTCTGTTGTTTTCGGATTGTTAAAAATGTCGTTTTGGGTACCGAAAAAAGGTCAGCTATCATTTTCGGAAAGGCAATGAGACCTAAGGTTTTCGGGAAATGGACAAAAAAGCCCTAATAGATTCGAGAATACTTAAGTTCCCCTAGAATAACCGAACAGATAAAAATTTTTTAGCGCCACCTAAAATTAACCTACAGAGCCTAGTAGAGAGGGATTTCATTGCTCTCCATTGGCATTTTCTGTCTGTTCCCTATATGAAGAAATATTGTACGAAAGTTTAAATAGGGATCATGAAATTAAACTCTGTCACTACGTTATTAGCCTCCTAAGCAGAAGCTCTTTAGGTTTGTCACCCAATCTTCCTTCACCACAAAGAAAGAAAGTTTGCGTGACCAGCCCAAAGAGCGTCAACAGAGGAGGCCACAGCGTTATTTGAGCGTTACGCTATTTGAAATTGCAGAAGTGTCGTATTTCACCACTTGATATGCAAACGATTTGTTTGAATTTTCAACTCTTCATTTGAAGAACGAAGTACTAAGAAACGAGTTCTGAAATCAAATTTTGTAAGAATGAATTCAATAATTCAATTTTTGTGCAGAACTGTTGATGATTTAGTGAGTGTTTTGACTGCAACATGGTTGAGAGATTTCATTGATTTCCTTCGCCGAAATTCATCCCCAGTCTCACTATCTTAATGTACTAGGCAGTAAATCGAAAATCGATTGTATGCGGCGTCAGGTGAATCGCCTTCCGGGTGAAACGACCGTAATTTAAAACCCAGACTTTCTTAAAATCCTTCGCAGTTTTAATATATTAGGTAGCTTTGAACGTCCCAGACATTTTTACGTTCCAAGACTCGTGGGCAGACCTGCGTGAGAGCGAGTATCAGGAGTATTCTACTTGTTAAATAAATGGACACACTAGGTCGTTTCGCACAGAAGACAATTCGCTCGACAGGCGACTCGTTCAGACTAAAAGTCCCTTCGCCATTCTTTGCACACCAAGATTGAAACATAATGCATTCATTCCTTGCTCTTTGAGAGCGCTAATTCTACCCACGCAATACTCCTAACTAACAGTCATGTCTGGGCGAATGGACGTTAGAGTGAAACGACACCAATTCATTCCGTGTTACTGTATCAACTGATCGGGTCACAGCGGAAAACACGAAATGGTGAAATGGCGAAATGGTTCTGCGTTGAGCCCAAATAGCGCTCCAGTTAGCCAAAATAGCGTGCGCCAGGTTAGCCTAAATATCACTGACTCGACAGTGGTTAGATTTTAATAATCGTAAGGGTTAATTAACCCATAAACCAGGCACCCGTCATCCTACATTAACTCTCAGTTACCCGTAGTGCCATGCCATTTTCGCCATTAGACTTAATCTTCACAATGTAATAATATAATGCTATGCTGATCCAGACGCTTCATCGAGCTTGTATGTCTTCCGATATGAACGCGTCAGATGCGAAACGCATGCAGACAAGACGAAAGTAGAATAATAAATGGCGGATAGAGTGACTGAATTTCTAAATCATGGTAGTTAATTAATATTGATTACCGAATGCCACCGCTCAAGTAGCGAAGAAAATCGATGGAAGTACTTCAAGACAAAAATATTCTATTACAACATGTACTTACGCCGTGTGTATGCCTCACAATCCTCGCTGGCAAAAAGGAGCTTTCACGGTGAAAAGCGGAAATAAAAGTGCTTAGATCGGCATATTTTGATACGCTAGTGTCCAGTCTTCTTTGTGGCTAGTTGTCGACAACGTTCGTGACTTACTTTCGTGACTTTCAGATCAACAATCTCTATTATTAACGTACATTCATAGTCGTAACATCAGACATAACCACAACGTATATTTTAAATAAATTATAAAAAAGAACCGAAAGCCACATTTAATACCCTTTAAGTGAAAGAGCATCACCCTTGAAATGAAAGATGTACAGTAGTTCCTTATTCTAATAACACTTATTGTACAGTTTGAGGCTTTTTTGGTTGTATTATTTATTTTTTATATATTACGGTATTGTTTTACTCCTTCAACCTTTTGTTTAGCGACACAACGGAAACCAATACCGGGAAATCGAATTGTGAATGGTGATTAAGCGCCACTCGTTGGGTTCAGGGTTTGCTGATTTTAGGGGGAAAAAAACCCTTACCATTATTCAACGTTAATCCCAACCAATACTTCTGGTCCTTTTTTATCAGAACGTTGAGATGTAATTGTTCAGGATTTTGGGTCTGAAGAGCAAAGGCTGAGGTACTCCTTTGTCTCTATTTGAGCTACCTGAGTGTTAAAAGCTGCGGTCAGCAGCAGCAGTAACAGTAACTATAGGATCGTGTATCGTCCCTCAACATTGCCTTGATCTTGAGTAATCAAACATACCATGTGTATAGCAGATATTCATTATATCAACATTCTTTTAATTATATACTTAATGAATTGTAATGATAAGATTAGTTTTAGTTTAGATATAAACATATTCATTGTATTTGTAAATCATCAGGCCGGGTTGCTCGAAAGCCGAACAAAGTATTAATTATTCTTGTATAAAAATGTTTTGTCACTTCTTATGTTTCGAGTGTTTCAAGACCAGTCAAGCTCAAAACTGAAGTACAAACAATATAACCAGAAAATTTACAAAGCTTAAATCAAAATTCTCGCCAATCTTGGGCTTGCCTAATCGGGCTTTGAACAACCCGGCCCAGACTGATGAATTTCATAGGCGGCGGGGCAAGGGGGGCAGAGGGAGGGGTGCTGTACTCCCCAAAACGAAAATTTGAGGGCCACAACCTCCCTACGTTTTGATGCAAAGGTCTTGCTTTGAAACTGATATAGACTGTGGCAAGCTTGGTCAGCAGCTTCACCTCAATGCAGTTAAAGCTGAGCTGCCCGAAGTACGTCAGGTTACAAATATAAGAACAATTTGTGAAGTTCTAAGCAAAACTCCTTTCACCAAAGCGCTACTTGGAGAGATCCAATAACTGTTTAGATTGTATTTCACATTACTTGTGGCATCGGCGACTTCCTCGAACGTACATGTTCTGCACTGCGGAAGGCTTAGAAGCACCATGAAGAAGGATCATCTAAACAACTGCCTCCTCCTGCATTGTCATAACTCTATTGGGAGCACATTGAACACCGCCGATATCGCAAGGAATTTGTTTGTGAAAACGAACAACGCAAAAGACATTTTGGAAAATACGAGTACAGCTATGCCCTCGGCATACCGCCGCCTCTGAATTTTCATCATGAATAAATAGAGATTAAAGATTAAAGACATGACGACAAATCCAAAGTCATTCAATGCAAGCTTTAACAACCAAGATACGCCTGACTTAAAAGATAGGAAGTAAAAGAGTTAAAATCAATTCGCCTTGCATTTGTTTATACTGTTGCGTTCGCAACGTCAAAGTGAGACTAGAGATAAGGACCGCTTGTCACCTGTAAGAAAATGGCGGTATGTAACAGGAAAATATGATAATAAAAGTAATAATTTAAAATTAATAATATACCTCAGGTATTACGTAACCTTTTTACATATTGTTTGTAATTAGCTACGTTATTTTTACTATTGTAACTTTCTATCGCCTTTTGTATATTTAGTCTTTGACACTTGTAAACATCCTCAAACTGATGATGGATACGAAGTATCCGAGACGTGTCTTCAAAATTTAAGAGTGTGTGTATTTTCTTCTAATGTGTAATCTCGTTCATACTCCTAAGAAATTTTCGTAGCATCAATTAAATAATAAATAAAACTACCCTCGGCAGTGTAAAATAAAAGCAAGAAACCATGATCGAAATCATGGTCTCTTGATAAAAGTTAAACCCATCAAGAAGGAAGGCCCGGTCTTTGGCTAATTAATAATAATAATAATAATAATAATAATAATAATAATAATAATAAATTTACATAGCGCTAATTGGCAACCAAATCAAAAAAGAAAACGATTCAATGAACATAAGGTCCACGCAAGATGTCTGTTCGCGCTGTTTTATTATATCAACATTTTCAAGCCTTATAATAGTGTTATGAATAAAGTTGATGTTGATTGTTAACCATGAACAGAGCACAATCTATGGTCAGCGATTTTGTTCAAACTTGAATAAATCAACTTCACGTTAAGTCAATCTCAAAAAGCATGAAGCCCCCATTTTGACTCTGTCGCAAAAATTTCATTGAAATCTGTCCCTTGGAAAGACTCTTATTTCCAGACTGTTGATTACTCATAATTTTATTATATGACGTGCGTTTGTTGCCGATATAACGCGCGCTCTGATTGGCTAATACTAGGGCGTTATTCTCCCGTACCGTGATGCACACCGGCCGATTACGGACCAGCAAAAACCAAGCAATAAGCCATATAATAAACTACTTATTAACCTCGAACGTTCGGTCTTTTCGGAAAAATCTCAAACCTCGGCCTTGCCGTATTGACTTCGCTGTCGCTCGGTCATTACGGCAAGGTCTCGGTCTGAGATTTTCCCGAAAAGACCTCACTCTTGGTTAATAAGTAGTTAGTAACGTTTAAAATAAATTATGGTGTCCCCTTAAGGTTCCCCTTGAAAGTCAACGTGTTTCCATGTTGCATCTGGACGATATTCCAGAATGGCGCATATACCTTAGATGCAAATTTGAGGGAATTAGCTCAGCTGGGAAGAAGACAGTGGTGATAGATGGCCAATTGGTTGCATTGCGTGTCTACAAGTGACACAAATGTAATTGTTTCCTTCGAGCCTTGACTGTCATTTGAAGCCACCTCTGACATTCACAAAATTGGACCAGTCAGGGATAAGATAAGTACCGTAAAATTCCGAAAATAAGCCCCTCCATGAATAAGCCCCTCCAAATATAAACTCCCCAAACTCGTAATACAAAAAACCCTCCGATAAATCGCTCCTCCAAATATAAGCACCCGGGGGCTTAAACTTGGAAATTGTCCTCAAATAGGAAATAAAACAAAGTAAAATGGGTACAGTAACACAATTTTGTTTATTTGCCAAAGCACTGTTACGTGTGCCAAATGATCGAGGTCAAAGTGTCACGGTTTATTGCTGTTTGCATAGTTCACTATTCACTCTTGGCTTGGATTTCTTCCGTCAATAGACAAAGTACTTGCAAGGAAGTAATAAAGTAATTTGCGGTTGTGTTTTAAGTTTGCTTGGCTGAGTCTTAGAAAGCTCCATGTCCTCACAGCGAGTTTCAGTAAAAACGTCGTGAAAATCACTGACACAAATTTACTTTCAAGTAAGCTAGCCTAATCGATTTTGAAACACAAATTTCCCTCCAAGTATAAGCCTATAGCCGATTTTGTAACGCAAATTTCCCTCCGCATAAAAACCCCTCCGAATATAGGCCCCTCCAAAAATAAGCCCCCCAAAAACAGCCTTTGAAAAATATTAGCCCCGGGGCTTATTTTCGGAATTTTAAGGTAGGTTAGGAAATGAAAAAGGTTTTCCTTTCTCCTTGTGCTCTTTGGCCATGAATTACTTATTCAAAAGTTGTTTTTAATCCCAAGCCAAATTAAAGTTTGAACTTTGATGCCCAGATCATCATTGCACTAGTCTGTCTGGGGGAATCACACGCTCGATTCATACATGTACACTATTAGTTCATAGCAACACCTGTTCACAATATTAGTGTTGCAGCTTCACTAAACCGTGTTTGGGGACTCTTGAATTTTTGCATGGATTTCCGATGGATGAAACCCTCGGACTGCAGGCCACAAGTCAATGTTATCTACCCTCTCTTAGCGATTACCTCAAATAACAATACCAAATTATTCTTGTTCCGACAAAATGCACAAATACACAGTCGAAACATAGAAACAGTCATAAGCCGCGTATTTTTGGTTCCCAAAACCCGGTAAACTCAAGGCTCGAGTGTCATATAGTAAACCACTTTACTAACCTAGCTTGCTCGAGCCGTACTGGGGAATATTGGCCCTAGGTCGTTTTTGTACGGACCTCGCTGCATTCGGTCCGTATTGCCAAGACCTCGGGCCAATATTCCTCAGCACGGCCCTCGCGCTCGGTTAGTAAGAGGTTAATATTAAACCAGAGTCGCGAAAAAAGACCAACTTCAGACACTTAGATGTTTTCACTGTTTTCTGCTTTCATTGTTAAAACACGTTTTGTCAGTCAAAGTGCGCTTAATCTCTAAAACTGTATTACAATGCGATTCTCGAAAATGCTGTCACGACGGTGACTGTATCGCTGGCGTAAGCTTTTTTTAAAGACTAGAGGCGAAAAGCTATGCGACTTTTTAAAAATTATTAACCGGAGAACGTTCTGAGACAAGACAAGATGATTTGTAGTCTCGGTTACTCCTAGCAAATCTTGTTTAATGATAATAATAAGAAGAATAATTTCCAACTAAATACTCGCTTCCTATGTCTCTACTTCAGCTGCTTGAATGTTAAACTCTACGAATATCAGCAGCAATAGCAGTAGAGGGTCTGAATGGGGTTCAGACCGACTAACGACAAAGGGCGAAAAACATTACTGACTACCGACTAGCGACCAAAATATTCTAACCGACGACCGGCATGGTCCTCTTATTTCTAGCTCAGGAAAGGTCCAGATCCTTTGGTCAGCTCATTTCACCAGACGTAACCACATTAATTTTAAATTTAGTCAATGATAGAATTTCCTGCCTTCAAATTTCTTTAAAGCCCCGGGAACCTCCTTTTCGGGGAGCAACAAAAGGCTCATTTCTAGAACGGCGGCTCGTATTCGAGCCGACAAGACGCCCTGCTGTTGTATTTTAATTGCGCGTTGTTTGTTCATGCGGTCGGGCCATGAGTGGGATTGTTTAAGTCATCGTGAGTCTTCCCCGAAAAGGTGAAGAGGTCGCCAGCGAACGCCATCGAAGCCGGCTTCCTGTGGACAAAGAAACTCATAAAGGTGTATCTGAGCTAAACAAAAAAAACAAAAAAAATCCTACAAAGTTTTTAGGACTAAAGGGGATGTTACTGAGGTGTTTGAAGATCACAGAGAAGTACAAATTGATGAGTATGAGACAGATTCGGATGACGAGGAATCAGATTTTGAAGAAAATTTAGAGCTTGTCAACACAGCTTGTGTTACATCATTCGGCAGGGCTGTTCGTACATTTGTGTGCCTCGACATGTGACGGTAAGAAGTAATAATAGTTTTAAAATCATTAAAGATCCATTAAGGGCTCATTAACCGATCGTTTCGAGCCGTTGCTAAGGAAAATTTATACTCATATAACCTCATCATTTTTAGTTAGTTCAGAGTCATTTCATGTGTTTTAACTTTTTCATGATTAGTAACACTAGTGATGACGTCATCAGGCCACGCTCATGGTCATGTGACTAATACTGAAAAAACGCAAAGGCTCCCAGGCAGATTACTTTATCGGGATTTTTTCATTGATTTAATATTTTAATTTAAATCCTCATTACGCTATGCATAGATTTTGTTTCATTTCTAAAAGGTCAGATTTTGAGAGAATTTAAAAATATTAAAAACTCGTAATTTTCTGAAAAAAGCATGATTTTGAAAAAGGAATGCATAGCTATCTTTCCAACGTTGGCTTTGATTGAAATCCGTCGAAAAAGGCTGGATTTAATGAAAACCCGCGTTTCCTTTAGGATTTAAAGAAACCGGAAGTGCGCCCGATATATATTGGACGTTACCCTATCAGCGCGTGCGCAATTTACACCACCAGCGCACTTCGGTAAGATCAAACAAAGCCACACGGAGTTAGTTTTTCTCTTTCTATTGCTCTTGTTTTTCTGTCTTTTTCTTATTCTGTCTCTGCTTGTACTTTTTTTTACTTTGCATTTTGTGAAACACAAAGAAAAACATCTAAAATGTAAGCGAATTTGGAAGTTATTGAGTTGTTTTTAATTTCCGCGCTCAGGCTGACGTAAGTAACCGAAAGTGAAATGTCACCTTCTTAGCAACGCGCGCGAGCGCGCGCATAAATCGGTTAATGAGCCCTTAAACGGTGCAGATTGATACGAATAGCAGCGACATTTTTGGCAAAAAAACAACAAACAAACAAACAAACAAACAAGGAAATCTCACAGTAAAGCCACGAGAGCAGTTGAATAGTAACTGTAATAAGTGTTTGTGGACATCTAGGGAAAAAAAGGAGGACCTCCGTAGCTAACGAAATTACGTATGCCAAGGGCTAGAGTGGGCTTTTCACTCTTTGTCTAATTTACCTCTCTTGATTTACTTCGATGCCCTGTAATCGACAGGAAAACAACTATGATTCACATCTAGAATAAAGCTCTGGTAATTTCATCGCTATACTAGATCTGCAAACAAAAGTGGGGTAGACGATCACGTTCTCTAAAAAAAAAACAGAGTTAACGAGGCTTAAGTGCAATGAAATAATGAATTATTACAAGTCTTACAGAATGACCGTAACAAATGAGAATAATTAACTTGCATTTTTAATTATTAACTGATATTTACCGACAACCGACAAAGTAATGAAATTTTAACCATCAACCGACATGTGGACCCCCACCCCCCCGCCCCCTCCACATTCAGACCCTCGCAGTAGCTTGAGTAGTTCCTGTTTTGTTTCTCGGCTGTTATTAATTATTGATTTTGATTATCTTGTTCACGTAATTTATGACTTATATGTAGACCTCTGTTCAAGTTCAAGTTTCTTCATTTCCACACTGAACAAAAAAAAGATTAAGCAGAAATTTAATGACTGCGGTTTGTCAACGAAAACCCACCGGCTTAAAAAAAAAAAGGTTGACACGTCTAATCTAAGCGAGTTTCTTGTAAAAAGCTCATGGCCATGTGGTTATCATCAGCCTTGCTACAGTTGCTGTCCCGTTGAAGCAAACACATATATACAGTGTATTGCGGCCAACAACAGTTTAAAAATCATTCAATACAAGCTCCAACCACCGGTTTACGCACGACGTACGACACTGGAAGTAAAAGAGTTCAATTCACCTTGCACTCGTTATTGATGTGTTCGTAACCTGCGGGAGTGGCCAGAGATATCACTTCTGACTGTCTTGCAGTTTCATTTGAAATGTAGTCATGAGACTCCTGCTGACTGTTATAGCTTTCAAAAGTTTCCACATTTTCTACTTGACCTGTTTGTGCAAAGTGAAAAGGTGCTCCAATTTTGCATGATATTTTGACTTTACCTTGACCAGCAACAATGATCGGTTGTGGAATTTCAACAGTTCTCTCCAACAAGTACTCGCCTTCCTTCACTAAAACGACTTGATTCACTCCATCGGGGTTCTTCATCTGTTGAAGAACACTGCGTAGCTGAACTGAACTCTCAACCACTTCAATTTGGATACTTCCATAGCGCCGAGTGACTTCAGGGATGTCCCGACCTGAGCTCAAGTGTTTAAACACTGCAGCTGCAGCCAGCGCTTGCTGTTTTCTGTCTAGCTCTGCCAGGCTTACTCCCTTGATGTAGTAACCAAGCAGCCAGGAAGAATCAGCCTTGATCGCTGTTTCAGCATCGTCTAATGCAAGTTCCAAGGAAGACCTACGTTCTGAAGGAATGGCGTTCTTTTGCTCTGCTCTTTTTAAGTAGGCTGATGCTCTGCTTGTAAGAATCTGTGGATCATTTGGACACGAATTCAGTACTTCACTGTACAGCGACAGTGCCTCGTCCACTTGGTCACGATTGAGACATCCTTTAGCTTTCTGTTTCAGCGTTAAAACGGACCCTATTGAGGGCGACTGTGTTATGTTCTCTATGTAGACCGTTTTATTAACCTTCAGTGCGACTCCTTGTGAGCAGGTAATCTGGGTTTCCCCAAGTCCAACCATCACTGTATTGTCGTGAAGTTTCAGAGGATTTGGTAGCTCGTATCTTCCCTGTTTTACAACTATCACTAGATTCCGAGTGTCTCTTTTTTCGGTGGCATGAAGAAGTTCTTGCACTGATGTAACTATCTCTACATTACAGCTTCCAAAACGATCCTCAACCGCAGGGATTTTGGTGCACTTTGACGGACACAGATAATGGGCAATAGCGGCTGCAGCTAGTGACGGACCTCGCTCGCCAAGGTGAGCAAGACAGACAGCTTTCCGGTAGTAACCCTTCACCCAGGAGGGATCTGCAGTTATTGCGTTCTGGGAGTCCTGTAGGGCAAGAGAGATGTTTTGCGATGAGTTTTGGCCAGGTTGTTGTGAAAGTTTCATGTAGGTCGAAGCTCTGTTTGTCAACAGTTTAGCATCATTTGGCGACAGGTCTAACATTTGATTGTATAAAGCCAGTGCATTCGAATAATTTCCTGTTTTGTAAAAGTTGTTAGCCTGACCTTTTAACATTCCGGCAATCGCCACATTGTAATCGCCATCTATGCTTTGGCTGAATTTGGTGGATGCTTCTGGTTCACATTGGTTCATAAGTTTATCGAATTCTATGACCTGTTCCTCATTTCCCAAGAAGCTGTGTGT
This sequence comes from Orbicella faveolata, assembly GCF_042242905.1. NCBI lineage: Eukaryota > Metazoa > Cnidaria > Anthozoa > Scleractinia > Merulinidae > Orbicella > Orbicella faveolata. The sequence continues at coordinate 2,252,556 of NW_028301539.1, read as the reverse complement.
CATTATCAAAAAGAGATAACTGGGTTTCAACCCAGGATGCTTCTCACCGTAAAACCTTGTCCGAATGGACAGTAATGTCTGTGCAATTCTCAAGTAAAGTTTTCCCTTTTCTTTAGCAAGGTTTTGCTCGGCGCATTTGCTGTCAAAAGAGCTGATAATCACAGTGAAGCATTGGAGGAGACTCTGTAGCACGGTGGCTGCGTGATCATCGCTACCATCCTCAATGACGACTGAACTGGGTTCCATGCAACCGTCGATAACGCATTTGTATATACGAGGCCACCTTTCATTCAAGATAGCTAACAGCCTATTCTCTGACTTAGAGGCATCAAATGCACTTAACACAGAGAGAGCGCTAGTCATTCCCGTGATGTAATCGTCGGAATCCAATGGTTGTTTCTCGGCAATATCCATCATTTCTTCTGCATACGGTTTAGCTTCTTGTTCCTTGCCTACACCATGCAAAAAGGTGGCGATATGCTGAAGGACCACCAGAAGGTTGGGATGATCAGAAGGGTAAATTTCTCTGGCAAGCTGGAGAGCTCTTTGATAACGTTTTAGGGCAGTTTCAAAATTACAAGCTGATACAAATCTTTCAGCTCTTGCTATAAGTGTTTGTAGTTCCACAGTAGTAGCCTTACTAACTTGCAAGCTTTCAAGTTTCAACAAGGCTTTGTAGTTTTTTGCCCACTGACCCTCTTTTGCGTAGTACGAAGCGCTATGTTTGCGCACCTCGTACTTAGTCTCATTAGATATTAGAAACCCTGATCTCTCAAAATCGGACATTTTTTGCACAGTTTCTTCCGCCAGGGTTTTCGATTCTACGTAACTTCCGGGAGAGGAGAAGTTTCTTTTCGCGATACTTGCTTGAACCATTGTTTCGAGAACCAAGTTTGGATCAACATCTCCACGCACCATCCTAGCGACTTCCAAGTAGAATTCTGATAGTTCAGCATGTAGCAAAAGAAGGGATAAATTGTTTCTGCTTAAATCACAGGCAAAGGCGCACAGGATTAGAGTGCGTTCGTTGAAAAAAGCTTGAATACTATCCCTTTTCGACAATTTTATTTCTTCCTGCATATGATTCTTCAACTTGCGAAAATTCAATAAAAGGGCAATGAGAACGTTCCTTGCTTGCTCTCTCATACTTGAAAGATTTAATAAATACGAAGGGTTCGCTGACTCACTGTTACAACGCTCGACATTACTTGTCGTTTCCAATGAAAAATGAAGAACTCTAGTGGCTGCCACCATTATTTCTATCCTCTTCGATGTGGTTAAACTCTCTCTGACTACTTCTTGAACGAGTTTATGAAAACCAAAAACTCTTCTTTGCTGATCAACTGAGAAAAGTGAATAACAAGATAGTACTTTAAGGATGGCAGCAATGTCAATTTCAGAACGCGCACTCTCTCTCAATTCCACTTGTTCCAATTCAGGGAGGCCTGGGTTGATGACATCAATAGGAACCTTTTCAGATTCTAAAAAGGCTGCAATGTGCATCATGGTGGCGGCAGCAGGCGATTTGTTTCGAACAAATTCAAAATTCATCAGCCAAGTTGTGTGAACCGATAGGCGATGGTGTGCCTCTATACTTAGTGCCAAGGCTGGTTGTTGCTCCAAGAGACTAAGTTTAACAGCTCTGTACTTGTCAAGGTACGTTTTGAAGCTGCATGGAAAAGGAAGGGCAGATACATAGGCGGCTGCTTGTTCGAGAGCTAATGGAAGAGCTCCCAGCTCATTCACCAGATTAATTGCTTCCTGGCCGAAGACTTTTCCTCTAACACCGGTCCTTTGCATTAGGAACAATGCTCCCTCTTCTTCACTGAAACATGGCAGCTCCAGGCAGTCATCAGTTGAGAGTTTCAAGAAGGTTTTTGTCTCTTTCACGGGTTGCCTTGTAGTGAGCAGTATGTGTCCATGCTTAGATACGCTGCCACTTCTTTGCCAAGGCCCTTTACATATCTTCTTCACGCCTGTAGGACACGTTTTATCTTCCAGTTCATCTGCATTATCCACTACAAGAAGCCATGGATGTTTCTTCTTGGATAAAAAGGCTGAAAATCTATTCAGGGTGTCGTCGACTTTCTCACTTGTTGAGGCGCTAATATTCAGAAGAGCAAGGTTCTCTACGACTGATCTATTGATGTTTTCATCACTCTCACCGTTGATCCAGAACACGCCACCTGGGAAGCGATTCTTACATTTCCAAGCGAATTCTATAGCCAGAGAAGTCTTGCCACATCCTCCAAGCCCACATATGGTTTTAGTACAACAGGACGTCCCTGGATAATTTTCATCACTATGACGCGGGGTTAGATTTAGTTCTAACCATGCCAAGGCTGAATCGCGGCCAGTGAAAGCAGTCAGCCTGCTCGGTGTGGTAAACAGCACGTCATTGTCATCTGCGCTGTTTAGTCCCTGCACGGGTGTCGCTTTTAACGTTTCTACTTCTTCTTTGACTTCCAGGACATCCTTCTGTAAACCTGAAATTGTGGTTTTGTTTGTAGCCACTTCGTTAGCCACTCCTTGTACTTGATAATTCACGTTTGAGAGGTTGAGTTCTAAGTTTGATACTTGAGATTTTGTAGTAGCTAGTTCCATATCAACGTTCCGCACTTTACTTTTCAAGTATTCCACATCTTCACTGATAAGGCCACAGACTTCTTTCAGATCATCTCGCTCACTGAGCAGAATATTGAAATCTTCAACAGTATTTAAGATGGTGGATATTTTCTCATTGAGGTCTGCTTCAACTTCTTTTACTTCGGTATCCAGTTGTCGTTTTAGCTTAGCAATCTCGTTTCTGCTTAAGTTCTCTTCTTTTTTCGCAGATTCGTGAATCCTCTTTATCTCTGCATCTAGCTGCGCAACTTTGTCTTCAACATCAGATAAATCTTCCTGCCACTTCGCCACCTCTTTCCTTGCAGTGTGTTCCTCTGTTCTTAGATGTTCCTTTAGCTTGACAGTCTCCTCTCTGTTCAAGTCACCTTGCTCTTTTACTTCAAGTAGATCTTTCTGGATCTCGCCTACCCTCTTTGTCTCCGTATCAAGTAGAGCAACTTTACCTTGAACATCATCCAAATCATCTCGGCACTTGGTCAAGTCTGCAACCAGTGACTGACGGAGTAGATGAAGAGCCTCGACTTCAGAACCTCTGACGTTTACCAGACCGTGATGAAACAAGTCTTGTAAATCTTTGGACGATTTCTGGGCGTCTTTGTCAGAGCTGAAGACTGGGTGGTTTAGCAGGCTATTAAGGTGACCAAATATGGTGTTTACATCTGCATCTTCAAGTTCTTGCCTCGGAGCATGCGCCCAGTGATTCCTGCACTGGTTTCTTGCCGAAGTCAAAACCGTTCGACTGACTGGAAGGTGAATAAAAGGGCACCACTCTAACAGGTTCAACAGGCCACCAATATCTGTGGTCTCCGCGTCAATGACATGCGTTTTTCGCGTTCCAAGAGTTGGCATAAAGATTTTGGCAATTTCCCACGCCCCAGTTGGAGAACTCCATTGATTTCTATCACTGTTATCCCAGCAAATCTTTGGTCGTCCGGACTTGTGCAGACGCTTCAGTTCCGTCTCCCACGTGACGCAACTGCCACACTTTGAACGGCTAAGTGCACAAGTACATGGAGGAAGTGACTGCAGAGGTGGGCTGGAAATAAGGGATTGGTACCAAGCCTCCATCTTCCTTTGGATTAGTGGTGCAATTCCAGTTTTGGCTATGTTCAGAGCACATCCAACCATCACCCAGTTTTTGTGTTCCTTTTTGTCAAGTTCTGCCACCCAACTTGCAGTGGCCATTCTTTTTCTTTCCCGAAGACTGAAAAATGTAACGAATTAAAATATTTAAAATGTGAAAGTAAACACAATCTAGATTATTGTTAAGTAACCACTTTCTGTTCCTCCTTCCACTTGAACGAAAGGCAACACAAGCTGGTCGCTTATTTCCGAGATGTTACAACAGAGAATTAGTTAGGGTAACCAGACATGGGAGAAAGGTCATGCAACGTTTTATTGAGCAACATTTCATCCCGAAGTGATCCTGGTTAACGGCGCCCGAAAGTGGAGCTCCCATGTAAAAGCTGACGGTGTATTCATCTGATATTATGAAACGAACCCCTAAAAGCTATAAGACTCTCACTTTGCGCGTGTGGCAGACTCGTTGCCTGGATTTTTCCTTGACATTTTTGGCAACGAGGTTTTGGGTGTAGCTGAAATTCATTTCACCCCTAAATGATGATACCAATTCTTCAATTAAACTAGATTCTGCCATACATTTTTAAAATGAGGACTTTGGACTTTGGTCATCTTTTTTTGTGAGCGTGTGATGTTTTTGTATTGGGTTCAAGGTCAGACGAAATGTCGGGCGGGCGTGGACTGCCGCACATTTGCTGATTTTTGAGAAGTGTAGATCAATTAATTCATGAATTCAGCAAAAAAGTTGACAAAAAACGTACCCCAATTTTACTTAGCTTTCTTTAAAGGGAGTTTATAATTAACTTGTAAGTCCTGGTTTTACGCTCAAAATAGGAAAGAAAATGAGAACCTGCCGTACAGAGATTCTATTACTTGGTCACGCGTCCAGTACTAACTTGATTAGCTAAGTCAGGTGCTCAGTTTGCGTTGGTGATCGCATAGAAGCGTTACTTTCTTTGTGGTAACGTCTCAGTCTAGGATGTCCCTTCCTGTATATGTTTTAAACGGTCTCAGGCCCGTTCCAAACGCCGCTCCATTCATGCGCCGAACCTAACTGATGAGTTAAGTACGGCAGAAGAGCGGCGTTTGAATCAATTTGGTTCGGCAGGTTAGGCTTGGGGCGACGAACAACATAAAATTCGGCAGGGTCTGTCGCACTATGTGACGTTGGAGCGGCAGCTGATTCGTACGGCGTTCTCCTCATGTGTCGAACCCAATGCATAAATTACTGTAATGTATTTTTTTTATATAACGGGACTCGTAATTGGCTCAAAATTGAGTGGCATGACCAGTCATGCATGAAGCTTGAAGTCGTCGCTAAAAATAAAGACAACAAAATGTGCCTTCGATTTACGAGAAACGGGACTGTATAAGCGAGTTTCTTTAGCGCAAATTCATCTTTTGCTTTTTCTTCGTGATAAAAGCCCAGCTTATGAGATTTCCCTTTAACTAGTCGAATTAAGCGGGAGAAAACCTGTCTAAATACAAACACTAAACCTTGAGTTTGAATTTGCTTCCCTAAATATTGCTATAACGGCGAAATGTTAGTCACAGCTTTCCTATTTGGACAGAGTTCTTGAATTCAGAACGCATATTTTCTCGTAGCTTGCGAACAGGCTCCCGGTGAGCCCGAACGAAGCTCATTCTACTATTTCGCGCTCGCCGAATTTTTTTTTCCGTCATCTCCGGGAGCCTGTTCGCAGGCTAATTTTCTCGTCGAAAATTGTTACCAGCGGATTCCCGAATTAAGTTCGACGCAAGTACGCCGTCTGAACCAGCCGTCGCTCCAAAGTCACTCTAAAGTCGAACTTAATCAAGTTTGGTTCGGCACATGAGTGAAGCGGCGTTTGGATCGGGCCTCACATCTCCTTATGTAATCTCTTACTGTTGCATTTTGCATTGTTTCTTACAGTCATGGGCTCCTGTTTCTTAACAATGCCAGTGGGCTTTAACTTCATTTATCGCCTTTCTAGCTCGATACATCATGTTATGTCATTGCTTGTTTACACTCCTATAGTTAGATCAAAACAAGTGGATTGTCCACTTGTTTTGATCTAACTACATGACTATGGCTCTAAATTAATAGAGCCAAAATACTGTAATAATCTTCTTGCATCGTAATAAACCACAACTTGGTTTTCAACAATGTTAACAATCCTCGGACTCGTCTTGTTTATGTTACTAGCTCGATATATAAAAGATATATGACCTACGGGTTGAAACACCAAACCTGCCACTGTCTACAGACGATCGCTTTTTCCAAGTTGAGTGGCTCATGGCTATTTTGATACCAACTTAAATGCTCTTATTAAAAAGCTAACAAGATAGCTCCAAAAGTAGGTATTTTAGATTTCTGGGTTACTGTTACAACCTAAGGTGACAGTTGCTCAACACTGAGGAACATCTGAGTCAAAAAATAAGGTCGATAATTTCACCAAACGGAAATTTTGCCTGACAGGTGATTCACCCACAGAGAGTGGACCTAGGAAAAATAGGAAAGACAAACTCACAGCAAAGTGTCTTTGGCGAATTTCGTATTACGATTGAAGACTGCCAGTAGAGAGAGTTTTAATTGCTCTCCATTGAAGTTTTCTGTCTATTACTAACATGAAGAAATATGCTATGAAAGTATAAATTGGAATCATGAAACCGAACTCTGTCACTGCGTCATTAGAGCTCTATGCTGTTTGATAAGTGTCGTATTTCATTACTCGATATGCAAACGAGTTGTTTTGAATTTTCAGCTCTTCATTTGAAAAACGAAGCAGTGAGAAACGAGTAGTACTAAATTCAAATTTTGTTATAATGAATTCAACAATTCAACTTTTTAGTACAGTGCGTGTTGATGATTTAGTGAGTGTTTTGACTGCGACATGATTGAGAGAGTCTTTGGCGGACTGGGATGAATTACGTAAAAATTTAATAATTTCGTTCGTCGAAATTCATCCCTTTTCACTATTCTAACTATAGGCAGTTAATCGAATATCAATTAAGGCGTCAGGTATATCGCCTTCCGGACGAAGCGACCGTAAGTTAAAACCTAGACCTTCTCAAAGTCCTTCGAGTCTTCGCAATTCGGTAGTTTTGAACGTCGAGGACATTTTTTCGTTCCAAGGTCGACTAACACGCTCGGTCATGGACTTAAACTTCACAATCTGTACTAATATATTAAATGCTGTGTGCTGATCCAGACGCTTCATTGAGCCTGTATGTCTTCCGATATAAAGATTATAAACGTATCGGAGGACAAACGCGTGGAAAAAAGACTTAGGTAGGATAATAAATGGCGGATAAGCAGACTACGCTTTGATAGATCACAGTGTTAGCTAGTGTTTACATCAACGATTCTCAAAACGCCTAACAAAATGAATCTTACGATAACACGAACTGACAGCAGTGAGTTGATAAAATGACTGTGAAAAGATTTAAATAACAGCTAAAGAAATGGTTGCACTTGAAGCAATTGAACTTCGATCTGAACCCGGTTTCACTTAGCTCCCCTCGAATGGGATTAGAATTACCGAATACCACCGCTCAAGTAGCCAAGAAAATCTATGACAGTGCTTTAAGACAAAAATATTCTATTATATCATGTACTTACGCCTTGTATGTGCCACACAATCCTCACTAAAAAGTCGAGTGCATTAACAAGCAACCCAGCCCGACATTTTCACTTTCATCGTGGAAAGCGGAAGTAAAAGCGCTGATATCAGCGTATTTTGATACCCTGGTGCCCAGTCTTCTTTGTGGCTGGTTGTTGACTACGTTCGTGACATGCTTCTTTCGTGACTTTCAGACCAGTACTCCTTATTTTTTATCTTTGTTTTGTCTCTTTCTACAACGTACATACATAGTCGCAAACACCAGACATAGAAACCAAAAAACACTCAAGAGCCTTCTTAAAAAACATTTTTCTAGATCAATTCCTTTTTTTTTGTCAGTTCGATTTGATGATTGTAAGTTGTAGAGCTTTATTTTTGTTTGTCAGACTTTTTTGATTGTTTTATTTATTTATTTTCTTTTGTCTCTCATTAACGGAAAACATTATCGGGAAAGCGAATCGAAAATGGTGATTAAGCGCCACTCATTCGGTTGGTTTACTGATTTTAGAAAAAAAAAAACCCTTACCATCATTTAACGTTAATCCCAACCAATACTTGCTTCTTATCAGAACGATTCGATCTAATTGCTCAAGATTTTTGATCTGAAGAACAAAGCGCACTTGGACTGGATTATGGACTTCTTATGTGGAGGCGGCCTTATGGTCAAGTGGTTTAGGGCGCTGGATTTGAAATCGGGAGGTCCCTGGTTCAAATCCTCCACTCTGTCGCTATCTGGATTTGTTCTTGCGTGGTAGTCCCGAGTTCAACTCCCCGACCGCGTTGTGTAAATAGCCAACTAGTCAGCCTCTCACCAGATGGGATTCTTAATAATTTATGTTTTATTTGCAATATTTGTTTATTTTATTCACAGTGTCCCCAATTAGCACAACGGTGCCAAATACGCTTGAAACTTAAATTTATTATTTATTTATTTATTTATTTATTTTTTCTTCGTTGGGCATAGTCACTCTTATGTCTCTAATTGAACTGCCTGAGTGTTAAAAGCTGCGGTCAGCAGCAGCAATGGCAGCGGCTAGATCTTCTTGTTTTGTTCCTCTTCATTGCCTTGACCTTGTGTAATCAAACATATCTGCTGTATAGCAGCTATGACGGCAGATTCAAAGTCATTCACTGCAAGCTCCAACGACCGATATAAGTAAAATTTACAGGACGGGAAGACATCCAGTGATCATCGCAGCTATATACTTAATCTAAGCAGCTGTGAAATTAAAGCCTGAAAAAAATTCAAGCTTGAACGGGATTCGAACCCATGACCTCTGAGATGATCATTGATGTCTTCATATCTTTCTCCGCCTTTCAAATATGTGATCTTTCATATATTCACGTGCACTCTTCACCATCTACGGGTATATTCAGTTATGAACTCACAACGTGACCAGCTCCTAGTTGGCTTGATAGCTCAGTTGGTAGAGCACTGCACCGGTATCGCAGAGGTCATGGTTTCGAGTCCCGTTCACGCCTGAATTTCTTTTTTTTTCAGACTTTAATTTCACAACTGCTTTTAAGCAGTAAACTTAAAAGTTATATATATAACTGCGATGATCATTGGATGTATTCATATCTTTCTCCGCAGTTCAAATATATGATCTTTCATATATTTATTTGCACTTACAAGATAGGAAGTAAAAGAGTTAATTAGTTCGCCTTGCATCCGTTATTGCTGTGTCTGTATAATGAACATGAGGCTAGAGATGAGTACCGCTTGTCACACGTAAAGAGTTTTCTTTAAGAAGGCAGTATGTAACTGGAAAATAACTGAATAAATGCAAACGACCATGATAGAGATCATGATCTATTGTTTAAAGTAATTAAAACCCACCAATAGAGAAGGGCCGGACTTTGGCTAATTAATTAGCAAGCAAAAAAAAAAGAAAACGATTCAACGAACACAAAGTTCACACAAGATGTCTGTTGGCACTGTTTTGTTATATCAACATTCTCAAGCCTTGCAAAAGTGTTCTAAACAAAGCTGATGTTGATTGTTAACCACGAACAGAGCACAATTTATCGTCAGGGATTTTGTTCAAACTTGAATAAATCAACTTCCGATAAAGCCAACTCAAACAGCAGTGAACCTCCATTTTTGATTATTTGCAAACTTTGTCGCAAAATTTATTGAAATGTGTACTTTTGAAAGACTCTTATTTCCAGAATGTTAATTGTGTGCGGTGTTGCATCTGGACGATGTCCAAAAAGCTCTGATGCAAATTTGAAGGAATTAGGAAGGGAAGAAGACAGTGGTAATAGATGGGCATTTTGTTGCATTGCGGGTCTGCAAGTGACACAAATGTAATCGTTTCTTTCGACCCGTGACTGTCATTTGAAGCCATTTCTGACATTTACAAAATTGGACGAGTCAGGGATAAGATAAGTACCATAAATAAGCCCCTCCATGTATGAGCCCCTCCAAACATAAACCCCCAAACTCGTAACACAAAAACCTTCCGTTAAATCGTCCCTTCGAATTTAAGCCCTCGGGGGCTTAAACTTGCAAATTGTCCTCAAATACAAAATAGAACAAAGCAAAAGCGGTACAGTAACACATAATTTTTTTTATTTGCCAAAGAACTGTCACGTGTGCCAAATGATCGAGGTAAAAAAGTGTGACAGATTATTGCTGTTTGCATAGTTCACTATTCACTCTTTTTAGTGCCTTGGATTTCTTCCGTCAATAGACAAAGTACTGGCAAGGAAGTTCTATTCCGCCACCCTGAACCGAATAAAGTAATTTGCGGTGGTGTTTTAAGTTTGCATGGCTGAGTCTTTAGGTCCTCACAGCGAGTTTCAGTAAAAACGTCGTGAAAATTACTGACATAAATTTCTTTTCAACTATAAGCCAGCCTTATCGATTTTGAAACACAAATTTCCCTCCAAGTATAAGCCTATAGCCGATTTTGGAACGCAAATTTCCCTCCGTATAGAAGCCCCTCCGAATATAGGCCCCTCCAAAAATAAGCCCCTCAAAAAGAGCCTTTCAAAAATATAAGCCCCGGGGCTTATTTTCGGAATTTTTCAAAAGTTGCTTTTAATCCCAAGCCAAATCAAAGTTCGATCTTTGATGCCCAGATCGATCTTCAGTGTATTCGTCTATCTGGGGGAATCACACGCTTGATTCACGCGCTATTAGTTCATAGCAACACCCTCTTCACAATACTAATATTGCAGCTTTACTAAATCGATTTTGGGGACTCGTGAATTTGTGCATGGATTTCCGGTGAATGAAACCCTCGGACTGCAGGCGAAAGCAGGCGACAAGTCAATGTTATCTGCCCTCTCTTAACGATCACCTCAAATAAGAATACCAAATTATTCTTATTCGGATAAACTTTCGCTGACAACGTGACTAAAAGAAACGGGAGATTTCGCTTAGGGGAGGTTCCACTGAATTCGAGAAGAAATGTTACATCATGACGTAACGCGGAAACCGCCCAATCTGAGTCACCCTAAGAACTTGAACCCAGGAAACATATTTATATAAAATTATTTTATGTGGCAAGGTAGTCTTGAGGTAAATCCGAGCATTCTGATTGGTTCTTTCTTGGTCGGGATTTTGCCATACGGACCGTCATAAGCCGCGTTATTTTAGTTTTCAAAAGCCAGTGAACTTTAAGGCTCGAGTGCCATATAATAAACTGCTTTACTAACCTAGCTTGCTCGAGCCGTACTGGAGGATATTGGCTCTAGGTCGTTATCGTACAGACCTCGCTGCGCTCGGTCCGTACTGCCACGGCTTCGGGCCAATATTCCTCAGCACAGCCCTCGCACTCGGTTAGTAAGAGGTTAATGTCCAGAGTCACGGAAAAAGACCAACTTCAGACACTTAGATGTTTTCACTGTTTCCTGCTTTAATTGTTAAAAGACGTTTTGCCAATCAAAGTGCGCTTAATCTCTAAAACTGTATTACAATGGTATTCTCGAAAATGCTGATGTCACGATGGTGACTGTATCACTGGCTCAAGTTTTATTTTAAAGAGGCGGAAAGCTATGCGACTTTTGAAAAATTATTAATAAGAGAACGTTCTGAGACAAGACAAGATGATTTGTAGTCTTGGTTACTCCTAGCAAATCTTGTTTAATGATAATAATAACAACGATAATTTCCAATTAAACACTCGCTTCTCTTTTTGAGCTGCTTGAGTGCGAACATCAGCAGCAATAGCAGTAGTCTGATTAGTTCCTTTTTCGTTTCTCGGCTGTTATTAATGATTGATTTTGATTATCTTGTTTACATGACTTATGACTTATATGTAGCCCCACGTTCACGTTCAAGTTTCTTCATTTCCACACAACAAAAAATAGATTAAACAGAAATTTGATCACTGAGGAGTTTTGTCAACGAAAACTCACCGAGTTAAAAAGAGTTCACACGTCTAATCTAAGCGAGTTTCTTGTAAAAAAGCTCATGGGCGTGTGGTTGTTGTCCCGTTGAAGCAAACGAACAGTGTATTGCAGCCGACGACGGTTTCCAAATCATTCGATACAGGCTCCAACCACCGCTTTACACACGACGTACTACACTGGAAGTAAAAGAGTTAATCAATTCACCTTGCACTCGCTATTGATGTGTTCGTAACCTGCGGGAGTGGCCAGAGATATCACTTCTGACTGTCCCTCAGTTTCATTTGAAATGAGGTCATGAGACTCCTGCTGACTGTCACAGTTTTCAAAAGTTTCGACATTTTCTACATGACCTCCTTGTGCAAAGTGAAAAGGTGCTCCAATCTTGCATGATATTTTTACCTCACCTTGACCAGCCACAATGATCGGTTGTGCAATTTCGACAGTTCTCTTCAGCAAGTACTCGCCTTCCTTCAATAAAACCACTTGATTCACTCCATCTCCAGGGTTCTTAACCTGTTGAAGAACACTGCATAGCTCAACTGAGCTCTGAACAACTTGCATTTGAAGATCGCCATAGTGCTGAGTAACTTCAGGGACGTCCCGACCCGAGCTCAAGTGTTTAAACATTGCAGCCGTAGCTAGAGCTTGCTGTTTTCTGTCTAGCTCTGCCAAGCTTGCTGCCTTGAAGTAGTAGCCCAGCAACCAGACAGGGTCAGCTTTGATTGCAACTTCAGCATCATTCAATGCGAGCTCCAACAATGACATACGCTCAGACAGAATTGCTTTTTTTTTCTCTGCACACTTCAAGTAGGTTGAGGCTCTGCTTGTGAGAATCTGTGGATCATTTGGACAGGTATTCAGTGCTTCACTGTACAGAGATAGTGCCTCTTCCACATGGCCACGCTTGAGACATCCTTTAGCTTTCTCTTTCAGCTTTGAGACTGCCTCTGTTGAGGGCGAGAGTGTTATGTTTTCCATGTAGACAGTTTTATTAACCTTCAGTGGTATTCCTTGTAAGCAGGTAATCTGGGTTTCCCCAAGTCCAACCATCACTGTATTGTCCTGAAGTTTCAAAGGATTTGATAACTCGTATCTTCCCTCTTTCACGACAATCACTAGATTCCGAGTATCTCTTCTTTCGTTGGCCCGAAGAAGTTCCTGCACTGTTGCAACTATCTCTGCATTGCAACTTCCAAAGCGATCCTTAACTGCAGGGATTTTGGCGCACTTTGACGGAAACAGATGTTGGGCAACAGCGGCTGCAGCTAGTGACGGACCTCGCTCGCCAAGGTGAGCAAGACAGACGGCTTTCCAATAGTAACCCTTCATCCAAGAGGGATCCGCTTTTATTGCATCCTGAGAGGCCTCTAAAGCCCGTTCAAGAAACTTCTGCCTCTCTTTCGTATTCACTGACTTTTTCTCAGAAAGTTTCACGCAAGTTGCTGCTTTGTTGCTAAGTAGCTTGGAATCATTTGGTAATAGGCGCAAAGCACGTTCGTATACCTCTAGAGCAGAATCATATTGTTCCATGTTAAAGAATTCGTTTCCAAGGTCTTTGAGTCTTCTAGTAGTGTACAAATTGCGGTCACAAGGCGGTCTGCCTTGATAGGGTTGTGTTGTTGCTCTTGACTCGCACTGGTTCGACAATATTTTGCATCTTTCAGCTTCCTCTCTATTTCCTAAAAACCTATGGACTTTTGACAAATCCATGTAAGCGGTTCTTAGTCCTGGATGGTTCTCACCATAGAACTTTTTCCGAATATTCAATAAAATCTGGGCTACATTCAAGTAGAGTATACCCTTGCGCTTTTCATCAGTGGCTGTGGCTGGTTTGTTTGGTTTGGTTCCATACCAGCAATCCAGCAGCGTCTCTAGGACCTGAGCTGCGTGATCATCGCTACCATCTTCAATAATCAGTGCTTCGCTAGGTTCCATGCTGCCTTTAGTAATCCTGTTGTAAACATGAGGCCACCTTTCTTCCAGGATAGCGTGAAGCATATCCTCCGACCTCCGGTTATCAAACTTGCTCAATACCGTGAGAGCCTCACACATTCCTCGAATGTAAAAATCAGACTGGCGTGGTTGCTTCTTGCTTACTTCTAACATTTCCTCGGCATATGGTCGTGCATGTTGTACCTTTCCCTCGTTGACAAGATGACAGGTGATAAACTGAAGGACACGCAACAGTTCATGGTGATCTGAGGGGTAAATTTTCCTGGCAAGCGCGAGGGCCTTCTCATAACGATTTAAAACAGATTGGAAATTACAAGCTGATACAAAATTCTCAGCTCTTCCTATAAAAATCTGTAAATGTACAATGTTAGCATCACTTAAGTTTAAACTCTCAAGCTCCAACAACGCCTCGTAATTTTTCTTCCATTGGCCTTCTAAAGCGTAATAAGTAGCTCTATGCTCAAGAACTTTGTACTTTATGTCTCCTTGTATAATGGCACCGGACTTCTCCAGATCATGCAGCTTCTTCACAGTTTCTTGGGCGAGGTTCTTAGCTTCTTCGTAACTCCCAGCGTCCGCGCAATTTCTTTTATTGGCACTTGCCTCAACCATCATCCGGAGAACAAAATTTGGATCATCTTGAGTTTCTGGACGCATTTTTGCAATTTTCAGCTTAAAGTCTGAAAATTCAGCGCTTAGTCTAAAAAAGAAAACATTGCCGAGAATTAAGCCAGGCACAAATGAGTACAACTGATCAAATGTATCATCGTTGTAAAGAACATGGACGAATGTTCCTTTTGATGAAATAATTTCTTCCTCAAGATGAGATTTTAACTTGCGAAAATTTAACAAAAGAGTAATGAGAACATTTCTATCTTCTTCCTTTGCTTCTGACAGGTTTCCCAAATTATTTTTTCCTAGCTTCGAACAAGACTTTGTTCTTTCAAAGAATGCAAAATGAAGAACCCGTATCGTCGCAACCAATGTCTCTGTTCGCATTGAAGCATTAAGGCTGTCTCTGACCACTTCTTGAACGAGTTTATGAACTCCAAATACTTTACTCTCTTCGTCGACTGAGAAAAGGGAATAACAAGATAACACTTTAAGGATGGCAGCAATGTCAATTTCAGAACGTGTACTCTCTCTCAATTCCACTTGTTCCAATTCAGGGAGGCCAGGGTTGATGACATCAATAGGAATATTCTCAGACTCTAAAAAGGCTGCAATATGCATCATGGTGGCGGCAGCAGGCGATTTGTTTCTAACAAATTCAAAATTCATCAGCCAAGTTGTGTGAACCGATAGGCGATGGTGTGCCTCTATACTTGATGCCGTGGCTGGCTGTTGCTCCAAAAGACTTAGTTTGACAGCTCTGTACTTGTCAAGGTACGCTTTAAAGCTGCATGGAATAGGAAGGGCAGATATATAGGCGGCTGCTTGTTCGAGAGCTAATGGAAGAGCTCCCAGCTCATTCACCAGGTTAATTGCTTCCTGGTCGAGGGCTTTTCCTCTAACACCGGTCCTTTGCATTAGGAACAATGCCCCCTCTTCTTCACTGAAACATTGCAGCTCCAGGCAGTCATCCGTTGAGAGTTTCAAGAACGTTTTCGTCTCTTTCACAGTTTGCCTTGTAGTTAGCAGTATGTGTCCATGCTTGGATACGCTGCCATTTCGTTGCCAAGGCCCTTTACATATCTTCTTCACGCCTGTAGGACATGTTTTATCTTCCAGTTCGTCTGCATTATCCACTACCAGAAGCCATGGATGTTTCTTCTTGGATAAAAAGGATGAAAATCTATTCAGGGTGTCGTCGACTTTCTCACTTGTCGAGGCGCTAATATTCAGAAGAGCAAGGTTCTCTACAACTGATATATTGATGTTTTCATCACTTTCACCGTTGATCCAGAACACGCCACCTGGGAAGCGATTCTTACATTTCCAAGCGAATTCTATAGCCAGAGAAGTCTTACCACATCCTCCAAGCCCACATATGGTTTTAGTACAACAGGACGTCCCTGGACAATTTTCACCACTATGACGTGGGGTTAGATTTTGTTCCAACCATGCCAAGGCTGAATCGCGGCCAGTGAAAGCAGTCAGCCTGCTCGGTGCGGTAAACAGTACGTCGTTGTCATCCGCGCTGTTCAGTCCCTGCATAGGTGTCGCTTTTAACGTTTCTACTTCTTCCTTGACTTCCAGGACATCCTTCTGTAAACCTGAAATTGTGGTTTTGTTTGTAGCCACTTCGTTAGCCACTCCTTGTACTTGATAATTCACGTTTGAGAGGTTAACTTCTAAGTTTGACACTTGAGATTTTGCAGTAGCTAGTTCCATATCAACTTTCCGCACTCTACTTTTCAAGTATTCCACATCCTCACTGATAAGGCCACAGACTTCTTTCAGATCATCTCGCTCACTGAGCAGAATATTGAAATCTTCAACAGTATTTAAGATTGTGGATATTTTCTCGTTGAGGTCTGCTTCAACTTCTTTTACTTCGGTATCCAGTTGTCGTGTTAGCGTAGCAATCTTTTCTCTGCTCAACTTCCCTTCTTCTTTCGCGGATTCGTGAATCTTCTTCATCCCTGCATCTAGCTGAGCAACTTTGTCTTCAACGTCGGATAAATCTTCCTGGCACTTTGCCACCTCTTTCCTTGCAGTGTGTTCCTCTGTTCTTAGATGTTCCTTTAGCTTGACAGTCTCTTCTCTGTTCAAGTCACCTTGCTCTTTTACTGCAAGTACATCTCTGTGGATCTCGCCTACCCTCTTTGTCTCCGCATCAAGTAGAGCAACTTTACCTTGAACGTCATCTAAATCATCTCGGCACTTGGTCAAATCTGCTTCCAGTGACTGACGAAGTAGGTGAAGAGCCTCGACTTCAGAATCCCTGACGTTTACCGCACCGTGATGAAACAAGTCTTGTAAATCTTTGGACGATTTTTGGGCGTCTTTGTCAGAGCTGAAGACTGGGTCGTTTAGCAGGCTATTAAGGTGACCAAATATGGTGTTTACATCTGCATCTTGAAGTTGTTGCTTTGGAGCATGCGCCCAGTGATTCCTGCACTGGTCTCGTGCCGAAGTCAAAACCGTCCGACTGACTGGAGGGTGGATAAAAGGACACCACTCTAACAGGTTCAACAGGCCACCAATATCTGTGGTCTCCGCGTCAATGACATGCGTTTTTCGCGTTCCAAGAGTTGGCATAAAGATTTTTGCTATCTCCCACGCCCCAGCTGGAGAACTCCATTGATTTCTGTCACTGTTATCCCAGCAAATCTTTGGTCGCCTGGACATGTGATGACGCTTCAGTTCCATCTCCCACTTGACGCAAGTGCCACACTTTGGAGAACCAGCCGCACAAGTACATGGAGAAAGTGATTGCAGAGGCGGACTGGAAATAAGGGACTGGTACCAAGCCTCCATTTTCCCTTGGATTAGTGGTGCAATTCCATTTTTGGCTATGTTCAGGGCACATCCAACCATCACCCAGTTTTTGTGTTCTTTTTTGTCAAGGGCCGCTACCCAACTTGTAGTCATCATCCTGCTTCTTCTTTGTAAGACTAAAATTTCAAATTTGAGTCAAATTAATGTGGAAATGATAAGCATGACCCTTCAAGATGCGATCGTCCAGTGAGAAGGAAGGGGGGGGGGGGGGGGGGGGCGAGAGAGAAAAGGCCAAAGTGAAAATGCACAAAACCCACAAGGTCCAATGTATAGTGCAAGGAAGTTTTCCTGAGCTGAATATGGCAACATTTTACCTCATATAAGAATTTTGTCTTATGATCTAGACTCATTTAGTGTGCGAAATGAAATTCAAACATTCGTTCTCTTCCCATCCCTTCTTAAAGTGTGATATATTTTCACAAAACTGTTTTGTGAATAGCAATATTTTGTCGCGGTCAGCAGAGCGGCAAGGTCTTTTTCATTAAGCGACTCAGCTGTAATGAAGAAAATTTAAAAACAACTATCCGGGAGGCGTTTGGCGCTAACTCGAGCTGCGATTCTCAAGAAAAACCTTTTATTAATTAATCAAAATAAAGGTATCAGAATGACTAACTGACAAATCTGATCAACGATGTTAGTCAAAGAAGTGCAGTTTCTAATTTTCATGTTAATTTTATGCGGCTCAACTTTTGTTCACTGGAGCAAACCGTCGACTAGTAAACGTCATTAACAGTGATAAAAATAACCCTGCTTTCGTACAGCTCAAATTGCAAAAAGAAATACATACAAAGGTAAAGATATGCACAGTCCTAACTGCTGATACGAAGTTCTATCGGCTTTGGTGCATTATACTTACCATAAACTGAACAAATGAAAGTATTTCTATACACGTCAAACCCACGCTTTGGAACAGTTTTGTGTTCAGGCAGCATGACTTGTCAATCAAATCTTTTTCACCATAAAACAACTAACATTCTGCGGCTTCGTACGTAAAGCTTCGACTTGGAAGTTTTAACTTCTAATGTCTTTTAACTTTTATAAGTGGTATCAATCGGCAATAGTTAAAAGTATCAGCAACCACGGGTGTTGCCATTTTGAAACTGTTAAGTTCACAGCATGGACTTTACGACTAATGACAACACACTTCATTATGGATGCAACGATCGACACATTAACATGCCAAGTTATCAGAATTCATAGAACACATCAACTAAGTGCCTGGTATCCTATAACTCGGTTAAAGAATTCTCAGATCTTAACAGAACGAACCATAACAGTTTATGAAACGATTTTAGAAGGACTGACTTGCATTGAGTAAGAAAGTCGCGAAAAGATTCCGTGAATGCCAGTAATGCGCAGACTGAATGACTGAGCCGATGGCTAATTATGAAAGGACTGTGATACACGAATCCTAAAAGACTAAAGAGTGTTTGAGTATAAATAAGTTGCTAGAACCCGAGCCTATGAAAGTACTTATCATTTATCAGTGTGTGTATGCACAATCTTTGATCAAAGATGTTCTTTGCTTAGATGTTCATTTCGAGGGGCGGTGAAACTAACATGCCGCAGATTTCACCGAATCATTCGCGAATTCTGTAGTTCTCGTCACTGATAACACATAAGAAATATCAACTATCTTGTGCACGCACTTTTAAGAATGAAATTTTCAATGAACAATACTTACATCTTACATTCCTTGCAGGTTACCAGATTTAAACATCAGAGAGCCGAGATGTTCGTTTCCATCGCGAAAACCCTGCTTGTTTCAGCACATTTTCATATGTTAGTGTCCAAGCTCCCCGCCATTTTGAAAAACGTACGAGAAAGCGTTCGAGAAAGCATGGCACTATTCTCGTCCCCAGAGTCGCTTGTCACTCTTAGCCGGCGGGGCCTCGGCACAAGGAAAAGGTGACTCTGGAGACACATATAGGCTAACTTCTTGGACTAAGATTTTCACTAACTGGACACTGGTTTCATTTCCGAAAATATCGACCGGTCGATCTCTCCATTCGGTTTATAGAGACAGGAGGCTCTGGTGACGAGAAACTGACAGGGTGTTTTCCTTTGTGCCAGACCGACCAGAGACCAGTGTAATTAACCAAGTAAAATGGAATGTCATTTTCGGTGAAACCTGGTCAACTGAAAGGAATGACTCTTACCATTTTCTGTTCGTTTCCCCAATCCCTCACATAAATGAAAATCTACTGAAGAGAATTAGGGCTATGAACTGATTTGTCAAAATGGAACGACAAATTTCGGTCGGACCGACCCAAAACGGACCTTCCATTTAACTTTCTACCAAAATTTCCGGAATTTTTGGCACAATGGAAAGCACGCGCGCCCACAGACTCCAACACACGCAAGATCCACGTAGAGATATCATGGGTTAGCACTTTTTTTATTATGTCAAATCTTCAAGGCTTACAAAAGAGTTCAAAATTAAAGCAGTAAAAAACCAAACACTTGATGTATACACTATAGCTTCTGTTTCCTATTTAATGTTCATTTATTTCTTGCTGTTATTACTTTGATTACAAAAGGCTAGACCATTTTAACGTTTGCTCTTCGCCAAACGATTACTTAGTCATGCACGTTTAACGATCGATTGATTGTTAGCCACCAAGAGCTAGGTTCAAAATTTCAAGAACAAAAGTCTTTAAAGAGCTTACTTCTGTTACTTTATATAATTGTAATTAAGCGTGTTAAAGCGATAAATGGTTTTCCACATGCTTCTTGGAGACTATTCTGCTAGGTTTCGGTTTCATCTGCAGATTCAAAGAGAGATGTGTGTAAATGACGCCACAATTTCCAAGTAACACAACCAATTTATCATATGAACGTAGTATCTGAAGTAACCTACGAAATAAAGTCACTTTGTGTAACAAGCTGGGAAAGAAATAACAAAGTTATGTAAACCAGCCAATGCTAGTTTTGTCACTTGCTAAAGAAAAGTAACAACACTGGACCAGTCTAAAAAAGTTATTTGTCCTAAAGAAACTGCTTTTAGGAAGACGAGCTCGAGATGCGATAGTCAGCCACTCTATCAAACAACCATTTATTATAATAAGTCTGTCCACTTTCCCTTCCTCCGTCTCTCCCTCTCTCTCTCCCTCCCTCCCTCCCTCTCTCCCTTCCTACCCACCGTCCTCCCCTCCAGGACAACAGTGCTGAATTTAACTCCAAGTTAATAGAAGACAGAGTTATTTTCGCGTGTCTTCCGTTTTCGGTCAAGATCTCCGACACTCTTGATACCCAGCGGCTTCCAAAATCCCTCACAAGCTGGTCTAACTCACCTTGTATCGTGTGACGCTCCGGCAAGTCACCTTGGACACAGCGATGTAATCAATTCCTGTATAACAAGTTTCAATTCCTCAAACTCCTCTATTCTGAACACATTGTCTGCGGAGCCAGAGGCGATAGTGGTCAGTTCATCTTTATCTGTATCACTTCCTACTCCAATGGCTAGCGTCTTGATTCCTCTCTTCTCCAGTTGCCGCGTGTAAATAGTCAAATCGTCGCCGTCCGTGTTTGTCCCATCCGTGAAGAAAACGAACACTTTTGGCACCTATGAATAAAAGGAAACCAGTGGCGTGACACTTGCGTGTACTCGGTGCAAAAAGTGTCACGCGTAAAGCTGGCAGGACACAAATGGAGGTAATGCCGCTTAGCAACGGCGGTGCGGAATATCGCGGGCTCAGAAAATTTAACAATTTGCGAGTCATGTAATTTAGTCTGTAACTTTAAGTTGCAGTGTTAAGATGTAGGATTTACCATTTACATCCAATGATAAAAGTTTTCCAACTGCGGAAAGCATTATTTTAGTTTAAGCATTATTTAAGTTCTCTTAGAATCAAACACAATTTTGTACATTAGGAAATAAATGATTTAATCTATCATGACACATTCATTTAAACACGTTAATTTTAGTCTACAGGACCGGGTTGTTCGAAAACCGGTTAACTTTAACCCAGGTCTAAAAGTTAACCGAAGTATTCATCTCTTTTCTAAAAATGTATTTAACTCCTTATGTTTTGTGTAGTTTGTGATTATTCAGACTCAGAACAGAAGGACACAAAATGTTAACAGAAAACCTCATCGAAAAGTTACAAAACTGAAATCAAACTTCTCGCCAATCCTGGGTTAGCTTAATCGGGCTTTGAACAACTCGTACTCTGAATCAGCCTTACCTCATCTCTCATTTCATATCTTTTGGAAAACAACGAGAGTGTCTTCTTCAGACCTATTCCGATATTAGTAGCTGCACCACTGGACTGTTTTAAGTCTTCCACGTACTCAAGAAGTTCGTCTGTATCATAAAAATCATTAAATCCAACTCTAATGTTCGCCCTTGCAGCGTACTCGAGCAGACCCACATGGGTCCCAGACTGCGAGACATAAAACATCCTGATGATGTCCTTGACAAAGTCCTTTGTCAGGCGGTACTCATTAGCGTCTATTGAATTGGAGCCATCCAGCGCAAATCCCAGGTCAACCACAGTATCGTTGCCACAACCTAACAGGATGAAAATCATAGGGATCTCAGTTATTGTTAAATCTTTTAGATGATTTCTCTACTACTTTTATATTTTTTTCACTTTAGACTTCGACTAAATGTTGTAACCATCGCTATTTTGATTCGTAATCATTTTTACCACTTAACGTGTATTTATATACTTCCATTGAAGGTTTTATTTTTCGATTTTATCTTATTATTTCGTGGCGAATCTGGAAACTTAAATATATCGGCTTTCACAAAGTTGTAAAATTAAAGTAGAAGGTTTACAAATCGGTATTTTGCGGTATATCAGGACGTATATATGAACATTGTTTTTATTTGTTCCTATGCGCTTCTATTTCCAGCCCAATTTTTAACCCTCTTTAACTTCCCTTTTGCACAGTTCAGTACTTACTTTCAGTCTCACACTGTGGTCCTGTGAAACCCAGTTTACATTCACAGCGGAAATCATTCAGCCTCGACACGCACTGACCGCCATTTTGACATTTCAAGTCCTTGCAGCCACATTTTTTCACATTTTTGAACACTCTTGTGACATCCTCCTTCTCTGAGAACGTCAGGTCCAGCGGTCTCTCTCGTAAGTCTTCGTATTCGGATTCGACATCCCGGATGCACCCTTTGAAGCTGTTTCTCGTTCTAGTCCTCTGAAAGCTAAACAAAGAAAATTGACGCGTTTTATTGCCGTTTCTTTCATCCTCACGAACGAAGAAAAAGGTAAGATAAACTATATTATAACACCCATGGATTGCTGGATGCAGATGGTTCGTCCGACTTGGTTCCGACGCTTGACTGAGAATGGTTTTTTGTATCTTGATCTAACAAGGAACGACCCCTCCACTTCCTCGAAACTTTTCCATGAAAAATATTGTTTTGTCGAATTAAAGTGGTGAAGCAAGTTACTGCACATCTTTACTGTTGGCAAAAAGGTAAATTAAGCAAACAAACGGTTATATACATCTTAGTCGATTTGATTGTGGAAAACAGTAATCGTCAACAGGCTTCGAACTTGCAAGACTAATAGACTAATAATAATAATAATAATAATAAATAATCTTTACGGAGGAAGCTCACGTCACATTGCATGGTTTTCAGAGAGGTCCTCAGTAACTAAGGTAAGAGTACAAAATTAAAAACTAATCACAATCAAATCCAAGTACTAATAAACATGGATAAATGGAAAATCGCTTTTAAAATTTAAATCTATCAAGTAACGATATTTAATTAACCTTTAGAAAACCTCAAACTGCAACCAATGAACAACTTACATCTGATCGCGCAAACAGGCCGCAAAAATATACGAAATAGCCCTTTTCACGGTTAACGTTTTTCACTTTCATTGCAACGCAATCCGACGTGGAAGCGAGGCAATTTCGGGCGGAAACTACGAAATTGCCCGAAATTGCCTCACATGCATGCTGGATAATATTACAAAGTTAACCGTGAAAAGGGTTTTTAAAACTGTCTAGTTCTTTCACTTGATTACTTACATTCTGTCTTCAAGAATATTTGTCGCTCCACCCAGGTACACCTTGCTTTGTCCTAAATCCAGATTTACCCACTTTCCCGAAGCCACAGCCGTGAAGCTGTTCTTGAAGTCCACAATCAGTGTCCCTCGTAATCCTTCACGGATGATCTCGACGTGATGCCATTGTTCAAGTTGCAAAGTGAAATCTGTAGATATTTTTGTGACGCCTTGTCCAAGATTGAATCTACATTTCAAAAAGCACAAAAAGCAAATTTTATCAATCAAATTACATCCACTTGTAATTGGTAAAGATTACTTAACCGTCACATCGATGTCGCAAAACTAACGTTCAGAACATCAACGTTTTGTTAAAGTAAATTGAAAGACTTTGGGTAGCACGTCTTGAAAGTACAATTTAATTACTTACTTACTTACTTACTTACTTACTTACTTACTTACTTACTTAATTAATAATTGACTTCTTCGTTTACTTTTTTTTTTATTAAATAACTTATTTACTTCTCAGAAGACGTTTATTGAAATCGTGGGGAGTCACAGGTTCTGATCAATCTGAAGGGTAAATTTGCGTCTTGAAGTTCTAGACTCTCAGAGTATGTTCCCTTGAATAAGGGAAAGGTCGACAAACTATCATCTTTTAGAAAAATGCCAACAAGATTAAAATGTTAGGTTTAGAGACGTGTTGAACGTTGTTTTTCTATCAGGGTGTTATCCCTACTTCACCAATGTTCATGTTGTGAATAGCATTTTGCACAAAGCGCAGGTAATGCAGTAGATAGAAGCAAACAATAAATTAAAATCGTCGATCATTATTGATCGCTATGGATCCGAGATACTTTCAGAGCCGCGGCCAGAAGAGAAGACGGATTTAACTACGTAGTACTTAAAGGAAAGGCACTGAGGGATAACCTAAGGCCACTGGCGAGACTACAGCTCCAAAGAGAAGGGAGCCATCAAAGGATGACAAACTACGTTGATAAAAGAACAACACAGCTATGCGGTTGTTTCGTTCCCTACCTAAATTCCACATATCCTCCAATCATGGCTAACGAGATAAAATCATCATCCTTGGCAGATTCTGCGTACATTATGAGGCCAGACGCTTGTTCTGGACGTATGTCAAAAATAGCAGCGAATTCATCTTTCTGTGCAATCATCAGCTCCAGAGATAACTCCATGTACGAACCACCAATTGCCCCGCCTTGGAAATAAGGCACATTGGCTAAAAGAGAGGTGAAGAAACCATCGGTTTATTAAGATCTAATGGCTATAATCCTTCAATTCACAATAATGACATGGCGAGTTGGGTTTCCTCATTAAATATTATCATCATCCTCATCATCATCGTCATCGTCATCGTCATTATTATCACCGGCACCACCTGAAGGAAATACGAAAAAATATTTAATGCCACACCACACACCTCTTATTTCACAGCGATCACCCAGGAATCCATTCGGGCAGTCACATTGGATCCTGTCGCCATCCACAGAGCATGTCCCGCCATGTAAACACGGAGTCATCATACAAGGATCGAAATTGCTGTTCTGAACTACTTTCCACTCCGCAACGGCTTGGCCAGGATACCCAAGGTCATAGTATACGCCGTTGATGATTAGATTCTTGATGGATCCGAAAAAACCAGCTCTGGTACCCAGCAAGTTTGCATACCTACATCGATAACAAAATTTTGGGGTTGGAAAATTATTGCAAGCGAGTTTATGGAGGGATAAATCCGTTAGGGGAATGATGTCAAACGACTAATGGTACATCTTAAAAGAGGCTAAATTTGTCAGGTTCGCCCTAACCTGTTTGTTTTTGGTTTATTATAACCTTCCCGGGATATGCCTACCTTGATAAAGAAATTGAGATTTCTGCGCCAAAAAAAGACTTACCATATTGCGACCAGTGTTCCTTAACCACAATTTTAATTAAGGTAGCGTTCCTTTTAACCCATGCAGTTTCGGATTTAGTTAATCCAGATTGTTGGAATGTTCATGGGAGCTGGAACAAAAATCTAACATATAATCAGGGCGATGATCGAGCCACAACTAAAAGAGGCCTGGGGATGACTGCATCAAAACAAAAATGGAATGCAGAACAGGTTTGCTCAAAAGATTTGCTCAAATAGAACGAAAATCTAAAACCAGCTTGGGTTTCCAATCTGAACGCTCCATCTCCGGGCATGGATTAATCACTATAAAGCAGTATTGAGAATTAATAATATAGGGCATAAGAATTGTCCTTCCTCACTTTTCAGAAACGCCTTGGACTCCTCCTCCAAGGTACATGTCAGTATCTAAATTCAACTGCGATGCGCCCGATGCGGACGAGCCAGTCACGCGCTGCCCGTTCAGCACAAGGTAGCCGTTAATGCCTTCTCTGTGCACCTGGAGCTGATTCCACTGATTCATCTCAACCTGTAGGTCGCTTATAATACTTGCTGGACCTTTACCCAGATCATAGCTGAAACGATATAATTGAAAAGAAAATGTAAAGACACGTATAGCGTACTGAGTGATTTGAAGCTAAGGAAATGTTTTTCGGCCCAACTGGGAGTGTTTGCCATATTTTGAGAGAAAAAATTTCCTCCGTCAAAAGTAGAATGGAATGATTTTTTCAAAAAAAGTGCATTTGGAAATGAAAAACAACACAGTGCAATATATAGAGGATATCACACGGTGGCGAGAAGATATGAATTTTATGTTCTCGTGGCAAGAACAATATCTCACGAGTGAGCGAAGCTCACTCGTGAGATATTGTTCTTGCCACGAGAACATAAAATTCATATCTTCGAGCCAACGTTTAATGTTCTTTTTATTATATGGAGAAACCAATTCAACAAAAGCAAAAGGCGGGAATCGTGACGTCATTGAACGATACGACACTCACAAAGGTGACATACGGAAAATACGCCACTCGGGTCCCGGATGAAGTGGCGTATGGAATCTACGAGTGGTTTAGTTCCCAGTAAAACACTCTTCTCCATATAATAAGATACGATACGACACGATGCGGTACGATACGGTACGATACGGTGCGATAGGGTGCGATACGGTGCGAGATAAGTGAATACAATAATTAACGCGTCAATTGAAAGAAATCAACTTTGGTGAGATTGGGTATGAAAAAAATACCGAATCTCACATAACTAGCCAAAACAAAACATTGCAGTAGCGTAGAATATCTTGCCAGGTGATAACCTACCTGAAAATGACTCTTCCGCGTTTCAAGATGATAAAGATGAAATCATTGTTGCGATTCCTCCCCGAGGCTTTGTTACTTAGGATAACGCCAGATCGACTGATAGGTCGGAAGGCCATTTGAATATCCGCTGTGTTCTTCACTTGTGACAAAGGTTTGTACTGCATGTAGGAATCACCTTTGAAACCGATAGACACGTCTAACAGGAAATAACAAACGATAACAACTAAGCGGTTAATAAGTGAAGGGCACGTGATTTTTGGCCGAATTTGGGAAGTTAAAATGGAACCTCGTCTCTGCCTCTTGTGTGTCCGTTTTAAAGAAGTTCCACTATACGTGGGGCTAATTTTTAAGCTCATTCAATAACTAGAACTTTGATTGTGCTGGTCAGAATCAAAATGGACTCGGTTGAAAAAACTAACTGTTCTCGCTTGACCAAAACAGAAACTACGACGACGTTTAAAGAAATGCTCCGCTTCAAAGAAACCTCTCCTCTATGACAATTGAAAAAGGCAACGACGAATCTGTATACTGTAACTATTAATTAAATGCGTGAAGACCAAATCTGTGTAAAGTACTCCAGAAAATCAAGTTTCAAGCAACAAACTACAAAGAGAAGAAAAAGATCTTCGGCAAACGACTAAGATGTTGCTAGATGTACGTGTAATACAAGAGAGCCACTAAGCATGGCGGCAGATTGAAAAGCCTGCATAGCTCAATAAACTATAGAGCTATAAAACGAGAAGAACAAAAGAAGACTAATCCATTTGAAGGAAGTTACAACTTGAGTAAAAACACCATAGACTTGATTGAGCAAACTGCTTCACACCTGAGACAGGAAGAAAGAAGAAATCCAAGAGAAAACTTCCAAACACGATTAAAGATATAGAACTTACGGAGTCTCAGTGGCTTCTCTACAGAGAACCATAGACTGGATTTCCCGGTGACTGGGCTGCTGTTTATTGTTCTTCCAGTTCTGCTAGCACGGCAGTTTCCACCAGTACAGACTGAAGAGAGCACCAGAGATTGTACAAATACATACATACAGACAGAATTGAAGCAAAGAAAGTGAACAGAGTAAATTACGTTCACGAAAACGTGGGCGAAAGCTTAACAAACTCAAGAAACAACTTCAAGGGTTTCATAGAAAGTCAGCATTTATAATCTGTACTTAATGACTGTTGTTTTTGAAAGGAAAACGTTTGAAAGCCGTTTGAAGACAAGCAGTTCTTTACTGGCCCAACCATCATAATCTGTCACATCTTACAGTTGCCTGAGAGAACAAGAAAAGAAAGACAAGGTTGTGTAGGGCCTTATATGGGCAAGAGCTCTTTCCCGGATGGGCAAGAGATCGTTCCCGGATGGACAAGAGATTGTTCCCGGATGGGCACGAACTCGTTCCCGAGTAAGCGAGAGCTTGTTCCTAGATATAAAAAGTCTGGTCCCAGATGAGAAAGAATTTGTTCCCGGATGAATAAAAGCCCGTTCTCGAATGTTGAGGGAATACGCACCACACTGTCCTCGTTTAGTTACAGTGATGCGAGTTTTGGTTCTGCAGGACTCCACTTGAAGAGTGCACTCGTTGGGATACGACTTAACGTCACTACCACACACAGGATCAAAGGACAGTGGACACTGTTTCGGACAGACACACTCAAGAGACCCATCCAGCTGCACCTCGCACTTAGCATAGAAATCACACTTGAGAAGGGCGCAAGGAGCTGAGAAAGAAAGAGAAGATGACAAGAAAAGAAAGAAGATGAACTCTTCTATTCCCTTACGTCCTCGTGTCAAGCTAGACTATTCTCTCTTTCACGAAGACAGCAAGTTTAATCGTTGGCTAAAAACGAGGAGAACACGAAATCTATTTGTCAAAGAAAAAGCGGCAAGTAATAAAAAAGCCACAGGGTTTGCCGAAAAGAACAAATCAAAAGAGAATGTTGAATTGAACAACAAGGCTGAAGATAAAATGTTTTGATGGGATGAATATTTTCAAAAACGTGCATGACAAGATATACAAACAACTCCAGGATTACCAATATAGTGCAGAGTTTACCAAACACCTCAACCCTCAAAAAGACAAGTTACAAAGACAGAAGAGAAACAAGATGTTGTGAGCGCAAATTCTCTCACCGACGTTCAAAAATTAAAGAAAGAGATTAAAGAAAGAGGGAGCATAATGAATAGTGATTGGCGTGATAACAGTCGATATAACTCTGTTTAGTCACTTCTGACCACCCTAAAACAGGGAGACAAGTTTGTTCACGCCAATGTGAAAACCAAAATGTCCAAATGAGCGCATGGCCGTACAGGCACAGCAAAAGGGGAAAAAAGTCACACAAAAAGACAAGACAAACATGACTTACTACATGCTCCTTTCTGCAACACCACGAAGCTCTTTCGTTGTTTGCAGGCATCAGCACGCATGAGGCATTCGTTGATATACGTTTTGCCGTTGCTGCCACAAACTGGCTCGAACTTAAGAGTGCATTTCTCATTGCACAAACACTCCGCCTGTCCGTTCGGTCGCTCCACACACGAGGAATAGAAATGGCATTTAGTTTCAACGCAGCCCAGGACTAAAAGAAGTAGAGATGGTAAAAGGCAGTGGAGTATCGTGTAAAGACGTGTAATACGAATGAAGAAATGTGGAGGGAAATTATATGTTTGAGAGTTGGAGAATAAAGAAAGATTTCTCTTGAATAGACTAGGATGTCAAGGATGGAATTTTTTCCCGAAATTGAGACAAATGCAGTTAGTTATATAGTTGTAAAGTTGTATAGTTGACCAATATTCCTTGAAAGAGAAAATTGAAAACATACAACATCCCTTAGTATTTTAGAACCAGTTAATTTTCATTTTAAGGCGCTACTTCGTTGTTAATTGTCTGGCATTTGATGCATTAGTTTTGGCTCTTTCGGTCAAAGACAACACAGTGACTTATATAACCCAAACGCACCAATATTAAGACACAAGGGGACCAATAAATTAAAAAAAAAGAGTAATAAGACAGAAGAAGATTTAGTTTCCTTACAACATTTTCCTTCATGTGCGAGTACAACTGATCCATTAGTCAGACACGTGTCCAGATCAAGAGCACAGCGGTTAACGTATGTTTTCTTGTTGTTAGCACATACGGGTTCATAAGATAAAGGGCAGCTGAGAGGGCACTGGCACGACTCGGACCCATCCTCCTGGAGCACACATTTGGCGCCATACTGACAGGTAGTGCGAGTGCATGCTGGCAAGAGTGAGCAATTGTAGACACATTATATAACGAACACTGGATGAAGAAGGAAAGGTTTGAGATGAAATTTGTTTCTCATTTTGAGGAGAAAACAAAACAGGATAATAAGATGTAGAAACAAAACTTTCATGTTGTTCAAAGATAAATAGTAAAACGATAAAATTATTGGACAAGGAGGTTCACAAAATAAGAACATGACACCATTGAATGTAGGACAAGTAGTGCCACTGATTCAATATTTGCAGTTAATATATTAAAGAGCATTCAAGTTGATTATAATGGCGCTGATTAAGAAAAAAAAGCACGGCACATGAATGGACTTACAACATCGTCCGTGTCGCACCACAGAAATAGGAGACTGGGTAAGACAGGCATGACGTCTAAGCAAACATTGGTTTAGGTAAGACCTTTTATCACTACCACAAACAGGTTTGTATCTAAAGTGACACAACCTGCATCTACAGCGAGCTGTTGTGTTGGTAATACGCTCGCAGAATCCACCATATTTACATTTTCCTTCGTAACATGGAGCTTGAAAGAAAGTTAAACAATATTAAAGATGGTTAGTACGTTAGTATTGCATTATTAGCTAAAATTCCGAACTTAAGGAGAACTTGTCTCCAGAAAGTGGCCAGTATATCATAGAGAAAGATGACAGGAGAGCAAAGCTTATCAAACACTGAACAACTTACAACTTAGGTCTGATCTCCAAGTTTCAAGTGCACGTAATTTTTTTTCAATTAATAAGTAATGTAAGTTATGTAAATAAGGTGCGAAATTCAAATACAAAAAAACGAGAAAAGAAAAGAAAGATCCAGAAATGTCCGTGGGGGACAGGGATTTGCCTTTTGGCAGACACAGGGAAAAGTTTACCTTTATTCATTTTCTATAAGTTTCCTATGGGTAATGGGTGATATCAGTGATGAATGACTTCTCTTAAGAAAAAGCACGATTCACTGACCGCATTAAGTGAGTGCCATTTTCACTTACTTTTGCAAAATCCTTTGCGCGCGACTGTAATAACCACATTACTATCACAAGCGTCCTTTTCCAATTCACAAGTGCTACTGTAAGTTTTACCATTACTCCCACAAACGAAGATAATGGATGGCGAGCAGGATTTAGCGCACAAGCACTTGGCTGAACCATTAGATACAACACACCTGGCGTGTGGAGGACAACCCTTGCGAGCGCAAGGTGTTGTGGGACTGTCTGGAAGGAAGAAAGACAGTGGAAAGAGACGAAGAATAGAAAAACAAGAAATTGGTACAGTGGGAAAGCAGCCAATTATGTATGTGAGCCTTATTCTAAAAGCAAGAAAACCGATAGAAAAGTTCCTTTATTAGCATCGGCAAACTAAGAAAAAAAGATGAAACTGTCAATCTTCATACCACACGTTCCCTTATAAGCAGCTGTCACTGTCGAGTTTGATTGACAGGCTGCCAGCTGAAGAGCACACAGATTGAAGTAGCTTTTGCGATCTGTGCCGCATGTTGGGTCATACACCAGTGGGCATTTGCTCGGACACACACACACCGCGAAGGTCCTTGACTGAGGCACACACTGAGCGTAAGGTGGACACCTCTTGGAGTGGCAAGGATCTGCGACGTCACAAAAAGATTTTAGGAAGTAGAGAGAACAGACGAGAAAGATTTGAATGAAGCATCGATGGTCACAGAGAAAGATGGATTTAATACCTTATTTGCAGGGAAAATGGAAACAGAAGTAAACAGAACCAGATTTGTTGGCAAACAAATAAACAATTATTACAAGTACACCGAGTTTCTTTGTTGGCCAAATCTCAACAACTGAGAGAGGCGGGTTGTAACTTGCTATCATACGACAAAAATTAAAAGTAAAAGAATTGGAAGATTTGTACACAAACAAATAAGCAATTACTACAAGCGTAACAAGTTTCAACAACTAAGAGTGGAGCGTAGTGATTTGCTCTCATGCGAAGCTATTTAAAATCAGAAGAATTGAAAGATTAAGAACAGATGGCTAAAGGTTTAGATGTCTCGATCTCTGGAAGAGAAATCAATTGATAAATTGATAAATTGATTAATGTGAAAAGCCTCCACTTACTGCATTCTCCAGCGTAGCGAACAGACACGTTTGCTTTACGCCTACATGAAGCAACTCTAAGATGACAGTCATTGATATAAGTCTTTCCATCACTGCCGCAAACAGGGCTGCGCTGGTATGGACACTCACGAGGACAGACACACACTCCGGTAGCGTTATCAGTAGACACACACTCAGCATAACGCTGACAAGTTACCGTGGAACAAGGAGCTGAAGAAGTGTGAATACCAAGAGAAAAAGTGAAACGGGAAAAGGGAAAAGATTAAAGCACGTGGAGAATCGTAAACAGCAAATCGTCCTCACAAACCAGGCACGTGTTAATCACGTGCGAGGTTCAGTGATCAAGAGCTAACCTGTTTTCAAACTATACGTCAAAACAAAGAATACGAATTGTGAGAAGGAAGAGACCACCGAAGGTAATTGCCTGATGCTCAAATAAAGTCTTCTCACTAGTACCATAACAAATAATGGAAAATAAGAAGAATAGTTGATAGGTTGATATACACCAGAAGTTGACTAAGGGTTGCATTTTTACAGTATAAAGGAATGGAAACTGAACCTTGTTTCTTAGAAAGGGGCCTTAAATCACAGGAGAACAACACTAATATGGAAGTTAGAGGAAGGAAATAAAACAGAAACAAACATCCAAAACAACCAAACAGAGTGCAGTGGACGATGACATTCGCAGTTTTAGGTGGCAATGTTAAAACGAGTTTTCTAAAGGTAGCAGATGGGATGGTAGTCCAGCTCTGGCCTGTCTCTGTCACGCAACACTACGCTCGTGACAGAGGGAGTGGAGAACTGGACTAATGGGATGAATACGTTAATAACTTTAAAGGAAAATCGAAACATAGAAACAGAACAGCAAATAAAAGATAGTAGAAAACGCCACAAAGTTTTGGTGTTCAGAATGTCACATCAATCTGTGCAATAGAAATAAATTGAAAGAGAAATAAAAGAAAGAAGTGGAGGACAAAAGACAAGGAAACTCACTGCATTGGCCTGGATGCAAAAGAGTCAAGTTCCCATTCAGAGCGCACGCTGTTATTTTAAACACGCATTCATTGGGGTATGTTTCACCATCGCTGGCACACACAGGATCAAAGACGAGAGAACATCGCTGTACGCATGCGCACTGCGCTTCTCTGTTCTCGTCTAAAGTGCATTCAGAGAAGAAAGGACATTGCTTGGTTGAGCACGGATCTTCTGTGTGGAAAGGAAAAAAAGTAGTTCGATAAAACAGAGTTGAAGAATTGTAGTTTGGATATAAGAGCATGGCTTAGCAGAACTTAGCAGAAAAACAGTGTTCAAATATGAACTGCGAATAAAGACCGTTGAAGAACATGCAAATTTGTGTTAACATAACACAGAAGGCTTATTTCGTTAAGAAAAGGAAAGAAAGTCGGACGGATTTTTCGCAAAGGAAGAGCCAGGATTTCCAATATTACTTGACTGACTGAACTTTCAGCTCAATAACACGGGCAGTGCATAGGTGATGCACATCGAACGCCATTAATATAAACGAGGTAATCGAATTTTTCACGTGACATCATCGTGCTAGCGTTAGTTCCGGTAAGAATAGTACCCCGGCCTAACAGTTGTTATCTTACAAAACGAGTGTAAAAAAAGATCAATCGTCATCATGGTAGCAGTGATGACGAAAGCAATCTAATATGTTGTTACTGTGTTTGTTTTATCCAATAACGTCGTCTCCATGACAACACTGTCTGGTTACCCAACAGTAACTTTGTGATTCTGGTTCCAACTGAGAAAGACTGACTTCAACTAGCTATTTTTAACATGTTTTTGTCGCACGTGGGCTCGAGTTTCCAATATAGATATTGCCTCATGCAGAAATATGACCAGAACTTCTCGCTGTGGATGATTTCCTGTAAGAACTCTTTATGGCTGGTAGTTATTCACGTTCCAGGTTGCTGATTGGACACAGAAACAGGCCGGAGATAGGCGCCGGCCTGATGGACCACTTAGCTCGTACGCAGAATTAACCTCACTGGATAAAGATACCGGACTGGAAATAATTTGACCATAATAATGATTTAACTATCGACCAATGTAGATGTCATCGGGTGATTCTAGGCCTTTGACGAGAAAACCAAAGGATGCAGCGCTATTCTTCCTGTTTTTTTTTTTTATTAGAATCCTGAAATTCATAAGGACGTAACAACTTTTAAAACTTGTCTTAGCTTACCTCGAGCTGAACCAAGAAAAGTGAAATCCATCAATGTCATGAAATAAGAAAAAAGGCAAAACAAAACACTTGGGTTAAGATAAAGACTAATTTAAAACAAAGCAACAATTAACAAATAGAGTTTGCTGTTAGCAAGTGAAAGATGAAGATTTAACGTTGGGTAAATGATCCAACTAAGTCTGCCTGGCAATGAAAAACTACAACGCCTGTGATAAAAGGGTACCAGATCAGTCAGATATCACATTAGACTCTTTCCAAACGTTCATCTCAGTCATGCATTGAACAAGGACATCTCAAGGACATCTCGTGAATGTGGACGCTTGCAAAGCCCGAGAACACTGAGCCATAAAGCCTGCGTCTAATTTTATCCTTGTATAAGGAATTACTTGCCCGAAAGTAAATTCAATTATACGGCAAACTTTCAATGTTTGCGCTCGTTGTGACTGGCATTGTGTGATTCGTTTAGTTTTGGTTTGATACCTGAAGTTGATCATTCAACATACCACAGATTCCGTCATTCTTCTTGGTGATCAACTGTCCCGCTTCACACGAGGTTACCTGCATGTAACACTCATTGTCGTATACCTCGCCATCCGACCCACAGACGGAAGCTAGCGTTTTAGTGGTACAATCGCTTTCCTTGGGGCATTGACATGTGGGTTGCCTGTTAACAGTGACACACTTTGCGTAGTTGGCACACTCGATGTCCGCGCATGTTGCTAAGGACAGAAAATAAAACACAGTATAACCACAATTGCAATCGAGCTTTAGGATAGGATAGGACAGGTTTAAAGAATTCTAAGTAAACACTGGAGTGGCGCGAGTTTTTTTAAGCCAATCTTTTAGAGTATTGATGCCAAACCAAAGCAAATACGAATTACATTCGACACTCAACTGAAAACCGCTCAAAAATTTCCGTTCCGTATCAACAAACTCTCCATTAGAACACATACCACAGGGTCCTTTTTTCTCGACACGTAGCGGGGTCTTGGACGCACAGGCCGCTACTCTCATGTGGCATTCTGTGGCGTACGTCTTTTTGTCACTGGCGCAAACTTCATCATCTTCCACGGGGCAATCTTCTACCTCAGGGCACACACATTGAGCTAGTCCTGTCTGGGTTATCTCGCATCTGGCAAAGAACCTCTCACAATTTGCCAAACGACATACAACTGTGAACAGAACGATGAAGAAAATGCGTTACGTCCATCGCATAATCCCAAGACCCGACAACTAGTTTTCTTCTTTCAATGGGTTCGACTAAGATGGTATCGTTTGGTTGACTCTTCACCAACGTAGAGACGCCAGCGTCAATTTGTGTTTCGTTGTTCCCTTTTCTACATTTATTTTGACAAAAGAACTACGCAGTTTTAACAATATTTACTTCTGGGATCACTTTTAGTATCCTAAAAATGCTAAAATGAATATCTTACTTCAACTGTAAACCATCGACCACCTATCAAATTAAGCGTCCCTATTTTCAATACGGAAGTCTGAAGCAACTCGGAGCGTGTCTCCCCTTAAGAGATAGTATACTAGTCCATAACAGGTTTTTGGGATGCTGTCATCTCAGCTGTCAGGTTGTAGTAATTATTTCTTAGTAGCAGTTTCAACTCCAGTTTGACAGAAGCACCGTGAAAGTACACTGTTTTGTATAAGAACCAACGCCTTCTATAAGCCCCCTCCTCCTCCCAAAGCGACAATGGCATTTGAAATAAATGCTTCCCGAGGGAGTGTTTAACAGAGAATGTAAGATATGTGTAGGTGCCATGGAAACAAAAGCGAAATCAATGTTGTCTTTTCTTAGCTGATACATTGATCTAATATTCTCGTACCACATATTCCGTCATATGCGGCTGAAACATCTTTTCTCATCAGACAAGCTCTAGCAGTCATCACACATTCGTTGGGATAGTTCCTCCCGTCACTACCACACACGGGTTTCACATCAACAGGACATTCACTTTCCACGGGACAGGTGCACTCTGGGTAACCTCTTGTGAAGCGACACCTCGCGCCATACCGACATGAAATACTGGAGCAAGGCAACACAACTAGGCCTGCAATACAAATAGGTCAAAATGTTTGAAAAAGTTGGGCCAAGATATGTTGTAGTGATTCTTGAACATATTAGTCATGGTTTTAGTGATGTTGGAAACTTTTTGCTTTGGGTTGAAGGACCATCAAAATAATTCTTCAGTAGGGTAAAGAAACATAGACAAATGATCATAAAACTCCATACAACAAGAAAGAGAAAGAATGGGGAAGTGTGTGACTGATTGCACATGAGAAACACGAAAAATTTAGACAACCGTTTTCGAGACTAGCTATCCTCAAGGTAGCTTTATACATGAAAACGATATCCGTGTAATAAAACAGTTTCATACAAATTGATTTCAACCAGGTTTGTGTTTGGCCGACAAAAAAATCACATTACTAATGAACATGGGTGCCAAATCGTCTGATGGAATTTCTAAAACGACATGTTTTATTCCGTTTCCCGCCGTAGCAAAAAGGGCCAGAAAAAAAATGAAATACTTTGAGTAAAAAAGGTCAGTTATTTGTAAACTTTCCTTTAATGATCTTAAAGTTATCTATTTCGAGAATAAATACTAACCGCACTCCCCAATAAACTGAAGCAGAGCCTTCGGGTGTTTCCCACAGTTCTCTGCCCTCAACGCACACTCACTGGAGTACGTCTTACCGTCACTACCACACACGGGCAAGGCTGCCTGTTCGCGCAGGCACTGGAGCGGAGATGGACATACACACCTTGCTTGTTTGTTACTATCAATAACGCAACGCTGGTATACACCACAGCGCTCAAAAGCGCAAGCATCTGTTAAATACAAGAAAGAAAATATAAGTAAGGAGACGGGCTCGTTTTACATGGCAGCTTTTTACAGAGTTTGCACTTTTCCCGTGCATTTTCCAAACCAATATTTTCTTTTCTAGACTCAGAGTTATGAGTAAACAACAGGAATCCAAACCTCGATAAAAGGAAGCTCCAAACTTTAACCATGATGCATCGCCAAAGCACAGAAACCGCAAGGCAATGTAGACAAAAAATTGTAATGTCAGAGTAAAGGGTGGAGAGAGTTCGTGGGATTCTACGATTGCACATTTTGGCTAAGATGAAGTTTGCAAGAAGTTTGAGCGGGCTGACAAGCATTTCACTCAGCAAACAAGCATTACATAGCTGCAGCTTGGTGAAAATTCCAGACGTTTTTGTTTCAGTTTTTCCAGATTTTATCGTCATTTTTCATACTTTTTATGGTCTTGAAAATAGTTTGTAGTAGATTTTTATACTTTTTTGTCCAGAATTCCGCACTCTGCACGAACCCTGTTTCCAGCATGACCAACATTACAGAGAAAGCAAAATAAAACTGAATAATACGCAGATTTGAATTCAATACCGCATTCTCCTTTCTTAACCACATTGAGTTCTCGTTTGATCTTGCATGCTTTGGCTCTCATATAACACTTGCTGGGGTAAGACCTTCCGTTATCAGCACACACACGCTCGTCCGGAGAAGCACATCTCGGGCACTGGCACTTGGCTTTGTTGTCAACAACAACACAATCCTGGTACGACTTGCAAACATGGAATGAGCATGGATCTAAATAAAAAAAAATGAGCAGATGAGTTTACATACGCTCGTTACAAACTTATCAAGTAACAACTGTTCCGCAGCCCAAACTATGATAACCAGTACAATGGGAAATCTACGAGGACCTGCAAACAGAATCAATCTGTAAACGCTAACACGCTTTAGTCGAAATATTTCTATTGGCATTTCTTAGTAACATAACCGCGATAAAGATTTAAGAACA
Source organism: Orbicella faveolata (assembly GCF_042242905.1). Taxonomy (NCBI): domain Eukaryota; kingdom Metazoa; phylum Cnidaria; class Anthozoa; order Scleractinia; family Merulinidae; genus Orbicella; species Orbicella faveolata. The sequence goes on along the minus strand of NW_028301539.1, from coordinate 2,214,912 downwards.
TTTTTTTAAATTATAAAATAGTTCAACGAGAAAAACGCGTCATGTAAGCGAAGGTAACTGCCCTCTTTACTTAGCGAGGGTTATTTCACATTGAGCACAGAACCCAAGGGTGACGGCGACACTTTTCTTTGCACAACGCAATCGTCTTCACTCACCGCATTTCCCTTGTTTCATTTCCATCTTACGTCCGCAGGCAGCAGCCTTAAAATAGCACTCATTGTCATACGTGATGCCGTCACTTCCACATACGGGTTCCTCTGTATCTGGGCATTCAGCTCTTGACTGGCAGACGCAGCGGGTGCCACCGTCAGGTTGAACTTCACATTTGGTTTGATTTGCGCATACAACGAATCTACACGGCTCTGAAATAAAACAGGTACAGGATAGTTAACTTGGATGGCGTTTATTTATTTAAGCCGAGTAATGCCTTCATTTATGGCCTGTCAATAATTTGGATTTTAACTCAATTTTGCAGAGCAAGATCCGAAAACCAAAGAAAAAAAAGGTTTGAAAAGTTAAAAGGTTATTCAAGACAAACTTGAAACATGCAGCCTCAGGTTTTCATGTTTGTGAAATTGCAACGCACTTCCATCCTCGGCAGCGCAGGACTGGTTTCCCAACAAGTCTTCCTCCACGTTGGGGTATATACCATCACTAATCAAACATTCTTGGAAAATCGAGACCTTCTTTAGAAATAATCCTTTTTGCTGCCATGACAACCTGTGAATTAGCTGGAGTAATCTGATGTGCTCCATTACAGCAGCTTAAACAACCAAAATCTAAAAACTGCTTCAATGATATCACACATGGAAATCGAAAAAGCCATAAGAAGTTTTTTTGGAGATATACCCGGCTCTCATCTTACCACAAACTCCGTCTTTTCTCTTGTCCGTGTTTTCTCTCTTTTCACAAGCGATAACCTTCATAAGACACTCGTTGATGTAAGTTTTGCCATCAGTGCCACACACTGGTTTAACCACGGGCACACAGTCGTCTTTCTTCGGACACACACATGTGGGTGTTCCATCAGGGGCGTTATGACACACCGCATACTTTGGACACTTTATGATGTTGCATCCGCCTGCTGAAAAAAACAAAGAATGCACTCAAAAGAGTACACCATCTGATCACCAACCTAACTGGAGAGAACATTCATTTCTTCAACGCCAACTTAAAGGAGTTTTGTCACGGCTTGTGCATCTTGAAAACCTTAGCTTAAAATTCTTCAAGTTCGTCGTTTGTAATCTGTGTCAATCTTCTCCATCCTTGATCATCCTTGTTCCTTTATGGTTTATTAGTATCTCTGAAGTGCTTTTCTATCGTAGTAAACTATTATTTTCAGGTTTCCTTCAATTGAAAGGTGATTTTGTACGTAGCCAAAATAACTCAAAATACCGTGACTGAGCTGCTTTGAGGAAAACTAAACACAAGCACGGGATAGTTTATTGTTTGTTCCCACTCCTTCTCTGTGATTCGGTTAGTACAGTGACTTATTGTTAGCTCGATGTTTTATTTCATTAACTGGGATTACGTTAGCTTAGACATAACTATAACAAAACGAAGTCAATGTGAATCTCAGCCTACACAGCGCAATGAACTGACCAATCAGGATCAAGCGCGGGAAAACATACAATCGTAGGAAAGGTCCAATAAATAACGTAACGAGAGCCAGATGACCATTGGTTTTGGTTCGGCACCTGAGAAGCTAAGAAAACGATATGACACAAATAACGCAAGTACTTAACTTTTCAAGGCACAAGTGACTTACCACATTTGCCTTTGTGTGACAGGTTCAATGATTTATTCTCCAAAGCAGCGAGGCAAGACTTGACAAGGAGATAACATTCATTAGGATACGCATTGCCATCTGAACCGCAGACCGGCGCCGGAGAGTAACTGCAGTCACGGACATTCGGGCACTGACAAGTTGCCTTGCCTTTCACCAGTTTACAGACTTGATTCGCGGGGCATTTCATTCCGTTGCAAGTATCTGAAGTGGAACCACCACAGGAAAAAAATAAATTATATTCCAATGGTAGCCCAATAAATCCGGCTACCAAAGAGCCGGTAAAATCTAGCTGAAGTAAACAATAAATCTGGCGTATTATTAGGACAACCGTATACATGGAACTCTCAAATTTAAAGAAAATGAGGGAGGTCTTGTTTGGGCTAAAATGAGAAAGCAGTAAGGGAGGGGTGGGGAAAAGGAATGGTGGCGTTTTGTACCTTGTTTTTCTTACGGAACGTCGTTACCAACTTTCAGTCGGTAGTGCTTCCGTTCAGCCGAGATATTTGATTTGAAATCAAATTAAGTGACACATTCGTCACTCTTGCCAACCTATCCACCATCATTTGAATTGAAGAATACATTTTCAACAAACGCGAATTTTTGTCTTAACATTTCCATCCAATATGGGTACGTTAGAAAGCCCTTTTGGGAAACACTTCTCACTCTGCTCACCATCTTCTTTCATAATCACGCCTTATTTCTCACACAGCTAACAGACACAAACTGTCAATTCGCACAAAACAATACTATAGACCTTACCACATCTGTCTTGTTTAGTGACCACAAGTCCGCCGGACCCTTTGCACGCCTGTGCCTTTAGTTTGCATTCATTGTCGTACGTTTTACCGTCGCTTCCGCACACCTTCTCGCCAGACAACGGACATTCATCCTCTCGAGGACAGCGACACTCGTGATGACCGTTGGCTTTGACGAAACATTGAGAGTTTGGAGCTAAGCACTTCACCAAATCACAGATAACTGTAGAGAATAAAAACACTGAATCAGCAAATAGTATTAAGTCGAACCTCTCCTTCTTAACTCTATGTTACCGCAAGCTCACTTGGTCCAAGGGAAGCGAGAATATAAACAAGCTTTACTTGTTAAATTCGCACGCCTCGATGTGGTCGGTCGGTCTATCCGCTGGCTGGTCGATTGGTCAGTCGGTCTATCCGCTGGCTGGTCGACTGGTCGGTCAGCCGGTTGTTTGGTGGATGGATCAGTCAGTTGGTCGGTCAGGCAGTCATTCAGTGGGCCGAACAGTGGGCCGGTCGGCCTAGTGGGTCAGGGGGTCAGTCCGTCGGTCACTCAGTCAGTCAGTCAGCCGGTTGGTCGTCGGTTGGTCAGTCGCTCCATCCGTCATTCAGACAGGCAAACAGACAGAAAGACAGACAGTCATTCATTCATACAGTTAGTCAGTCAGTCAGACAGACAGACAGACAGTCATACAGTCCGTCAGTCTGTCATTAAACCACTTACTGTCTACTCACCACAATAACCCCTCCTTTTGCGTGAGACTTTCTTTCCTGCTTTACAAGACTTGGCCTTCATGACACACTCGTTCAAGTAGCTCTGACCATCAGAACCGCAGATCAAGTCTACTTTCCAAGGACAGTCAGCCTCGGACGGACACACACACTTTGCTTTGTTGTCCTTCACTTCACATGTTGCCTGGCTGTCGCAGTTGGCTGTATCACAAGGAGCTGTGGCGACAATTAAGAATAATTATCAACAATGGAAACCAGAATAATTGTACAAAAGACACTGTGGATTTTGGAATCGCGAGTGCACACCAGGTCTCGCTTTGATAAAGAGACTTAGGTCAACTCAGAAACGGGCTATTTTAGGTTAGAACTGATTAGTATATTAGCATGAACAAGAATGTATTCATGTCCAGAGCCAGTCTGGAACGAGTAACGTTAGGTTTGTTGTAACTTAGAATTAAGTTTGGAACGATTTAATAACGACTTTCATAGTTTGGTGTTTTCGTCCTACCGATGATTGCTAATAATTTCTTAAAGGATCGTTTCAACTTGTCTTTTTTTTTTCATCTCTCATAGATTGAATTTCCTTTAAAAGGACGGAATCCCCCAGCCCTATCACTTAACCTTCTAGTCCCGGTCTTCCGGGCCCGATAACCTTTGCACGCTAATTATCCGAATTTTGGAACTGACAGAGTTGTAAAAACTGAATGCATCGACCTTAACCAATGCTCACCGCATTTTTCAGTAACGACTGGGCTGATTCTCTTGCCCTTCCTGCAGGAGTCGACCTTCATAAAGCACATGTTGTTGTACACTTTATGAGTAGTTCCATCGCTGCCGCACACGGGGACCTTCCCAGCGGAACAGTCGCGCACATCTGGACAGCGGCATTCCACTGAACCCGATTTACTGGCACACAAGGCGTGGTTGATACAACTCTTCAGCGAACATGGAGTGACCACTAACCCTGAAAATCACAGGCACGCGATTGGTATAAAGCAGACGCATGCGCAACGTACAAGTTCTACCACAAGGAGGAGAAAGCGAGTCATTTAACAGATATCTAAGCGACGTAATAATTAGAAAAGGATAGCATTCCAATTTCAGGGTGAGTTTTTGAAGTTGGAATTAATCTAGAAGGTATAGCGCTTTTTATCTTCTACGTGTTTATCAAAACCTGAAAGATATCGGGACCACCTCAGGAAATTTCAAGACGGAAAAGAAAAAAAAAGAAACTTTTATACTCCTATATTTAATAGCAAAAACGATTTGGCTTCAACGCACTCTGGAAAAGAAGCCATGAATTTAATTGAGCTATAGAAGTTGATAACTTCACCTGAGAAACTCGACCTTCTGTCTACTGAACATGATCTATGACCATCAAAAAACTATAACCTTGAATCTGTACATGTTAAATGGTTACTTACCACAGCTGCCAGGTTTAATAAAGAGCCGTTTGTTCTTCTCACATGATTCCTTCCTTGCTTTGCATCTATTTTCGTACGTTTTGCCATCACTGCCGCACACGGGCTCGCCCAAACTGGGACAGAAATCAGGACAACTACAGACAGCTTTACCTTGAGAATCCACCTTACAGTCTTGGTCTGAAGGGCAGACTGATTTGGAGCACGGAGCTGATAGGACAAGACAGATTAATGCGAGTTAAATGAAGTACATTCATAGATAAAAATTAGAGGGTTTAAGAAAACCGCAACGGGAACCGTCACTAGACAATAGCAATGGAATGGCTGTATACGTGATTTTAATTCTTGGTACATTTCTTTATGATTTTATTGTATTGCAAGGTGGTTACAACATTTCAGTGAACAAAAGTTGTAAAAAGTTGTAAAACTATGTGTAAACACTCAAACGAAAGCTTTCGATGTGTGAAGTCACGTGCAAGCCTGTTTAACAAGATGTCAGTTAATTTTGACATGCGTAAAAAGGTCATTTTCAGACATCGCTAGCTCCGAAGAAGGCATAACACCCGGAAAATCAGCTCTCCAAGTCCCCTTTGATTGCTTCATTTAGCAACCGACGCATTACAAAAGTTTCGCTAAAACTAATCTTCTGTCTTGAATTTCAATCTCGGCAGCAACAGACTGCGTTCCTGCCTTCTATTACATTATCATTAACTGAAAAATGTGGCCCCTAACACTAAATCTGCGAAGAAAAACTGGAATGAAATCATCAGAGCTGTAGAAAAGTAAAAAGTGAACAATCTAAGAAATCTGAAATCTATTAATTTTAAATAGAAATCTACTAGTGTTCTATCACGAATGCCGTTCTCTGATTGGCTACGCTACTCAATATCTGCTCAATTTCCGCTGTAGGTAGTGAGTAATCCATCAGTGTGTGCTTCCTAATAAACTGGCGACCATTTCTTTGCAGAGGATTTAGATTAAGTCTTGAAAATTCATTTGATTTAAACCGGCTAAAACAATTACATTACTCGCTCTCGATTTCTATGCGCGATAGTTGATTCAGGCTGCGCCCTCGTCAACTATCACGCGATAGAAATTTCAAGTTCATAGTCTAATAGTTGAGTATATTCTTGTAAAACAAAACTTCGCCATGTTATACTCACTACACTGTCCTTTTCGCTTGACTTCAATTTTGTATTTCAGGGCACAAGACTCGGCTTCCAAGAAGCACTTGTTTCGATAGGTCTTAGCATTGTCTCCACAAACCGCTCTGGCGGCATTTGAACACTGGTCAGCGGTTGGGCACGTGCACTGTGCAGTACCAGATCCATCATCTGCTACGGTACATATACCGTAATAGTCTTCGCAATCCGACAAAGAGCAGGGACCTGGAGAAAACAACATAGAACAAAAAAATACTTGTCTAACGGGATAAAGAGAGCAAGTCAGTGAAAGCATATTCTGAGATGTAATTTTCATACCGCATACTCCATTGTGTTTCGTTGTAACATCGGTTCCCTCCGCGCAGCTTTCCGCCTTCAGCTTGCATTCGCTCTCGTAAGTCTTGCCATTCGTACCACATACGGGATCATTGATATCCGGGCATTCCTCCGCCCGAGGACACTCACAGGCCGTGGAGCCGTCAGGTATCAGTTTGCACACGGAATGGTGTTTACAGTTGGCAGCTTGGCAAGGATCTGAAGATCAGTAGAAGAATAAACTGGCGTGAAGGGAAAAATGGCAATATTTTACGCGGCTAATAGGCAATAATCGTTTGTCGAGGCGGATAACGAATACTAGTACGGAGCCTTTCCCCTTTCAAATGAAAGTGTACTCGATGTTGATTTTCGTGCAAATTTCTACACCTTTTTACGAGGTTTGGCACCGAACGTAACAGAAACACCACAGACAAATGGCTTATTTATTTGCTTCCTTTCCAAAATTTCGTCGCCTGTCAAAAGCTATGCAAACTAAGCGGTAATTACGGACCTGACCTCTTGCAAGAACTTGAAATCTGTGGATTTAACTTGAAAATGAAGGCAGAAATCTGGAGATCTCCAGAAACGAGCATCTGAAGATTTGCAATGGAAAAATACTCTAAAAACACGTTAATCTGCCATTAAGATTTCACTATCTTTCAAGGGAGTATAAAATGATAGGACTTAACGCTTCATCCCTTCAGGCCAGGTAAAGAACATTTCAAAGAACATTTAGTTCACCGACAGTGTAACCCTACCACACACTCCCTTCTTGATCACTACAAGCGACACTTCTGTGCTGCAGGCTTCAACTCTCATTCTGCACGAGGTTATGTAATTTCGCCCATCGCTGCCACACACTGGATCATAATCTCTTGGACAGTCATCTTCTGTCGGACACTTGCAAGTGGGTGTATTCAGTTTACTTGCCACACACCGCTTGCCTTGAGAACAGCGGGTGTCTTTACAAACCACTGTTAAATACAAACCAAGCGGAGATATACATGTAAATCGACGAAACGCTAAACCAGAATTGAGTTATAAAGCAGCTTTCCAAGCAAAATTGTGGTAGGAAAATGAAAGTTAGTGTTGAATGTTTAGTTAAGTTCGTGAATGTGACGGCAATAAAAACGTAAAGTTCAATGTGACCTGTCATAAACGCGGGAAACATAGAGCGGTTTTCAGTTGAGTGTCGTAAAACCAAAACCAAAGAAATTAATCTAACCAATCACAAAGGACACAGACAATACAGCGAACCAATCAAAACTGACTGTAATTACAGGTAGCTCACGCGAAGCGCGGGAAAACGTGTGCGAGCGAGTCACGGTTGGTCTTATTTTACTTCTGATTGGACGGAAAATAGGCGCGAGTTTTTTAGGCCAATCGAGTAGCGAAGTAATGCAAAATCACTTACTTTGCGACACTCAAGAGAAAACCGCTCTAATTCTGTTAGTTACTTCACTACAGTCCAACGTTAGATTACATCAGTATGTGCAGCAAGTTTGACATACTGATCGAGGCGGTAAAAATATCGGATTTGGCGTTAATTTTATACATAAAGAAATGCATTGCGGTGAAAATGAAAATATAACTGTACCACAAGGACCAGCATGCTTCACTCCAACTGTTGTGTTGCTCTCACACGACTCTGCCTTTAGAATGCACTCATTCAGGTAGGTGTTTCCATCGGTGCCGCACACACGGTCCTTCTCCTTGGCACAGTCCTTCTTCTCGATGCACTTACAGGAAAATGTACCGTCCTTTTGACCCGTGCATACTTCATTTGAACGGCAACTATTAAGTCTACAGGATCCTATGGATAAAGTAGATAAAACACGGCATAACTATATTTTAACACAACTTGCTTTGTATGGGTAATTCAAAGGTGACGAGTGAAAGAAAGGAAATAATTTAACGCGTGTTTTGTCAAAATTCTAATAATGGGTCAGAAATTATTAGAATTTTGACAAAACGTAAGTGAAATTATTCTTAATTTCAAGAGTGTACCATTTGATCACCTTTAAATATAAGGGATGCCAAATTACGCTCACAATTTTTGACTCGTTTGTTGTAGCGAGAAGTTTCGCGCAATTTTGTAATTTCACTTGTGAAATTATAAATTAAGGCTAAAATTTCGAGCCAAAATATAGGAGTACTTTGTCACCCATGATATTATGGTTGTAACATCATAAACAGAGTTGGAATGCTCTTTAATTTTGCAACAAGATGGTTTGAATTTCTTCCACAATACCCGAGACATGAAGACCAGTTCATGGAAAAGGCTTTTTGCGTGCTTAAGTTTTAACTAAATTCGAGCACAACCAAAAACAAAATGTGCTTAAAGGTATTGTTAAGACTTACTATTTGGAATTAAGAAGAATTGAGGTTTTAACAAATCACGATGCACCAGTCATTGTTGCCATACTATAACTCAGTTAATCACTCACCGCAAGGTCCTGTATGACGCACGTCTACCTCTTTGTTATTTGCACAAGCCGCCACATCTAAGAGACACTTGTTGATGTATGTCTGTCCGTCTGAGCCACACACTCCATCACCATCTTTAGGACACTCATCTTCTGTCCGGCACTTACACGTGACCGAGCCGTCAGCATTTCCAGTGCAGGCCGCATTGTTTTTGCAGTCCTTAGCGAGGTCACATGGGCCTGAAAGGATCACCCATGCATACAATTATAAAAATAGTGTAACGAAGCATGGCCAAGGGGTTAGGGCGTTGGTCTTGCAATTCAGAGGTCCCTGGTTCAAGGTCATAATCCAGGGCCTAGCTGGAATTTACTTCTTCTAGCAGTGGTGAATTGGTTAGTAGCCTAACTGTTCATTCAGGTAGAAATATTTGTTTCATGTACAACCTCGCCCTTCCCAAGCAGCACACGTTAGCAAACACAAGCTATTATAAATCAAACAAAACACAATTACGTTTTATTTTATATTTTTTCTTGCACAAATAAATACCCATTCATTGTTTGATGTCGACAAATTGTGATGTAGAGACTTTGCTTTTAGAGGATAACACTCGACAGTGGCTAAAATTGCCTATAGACTTGTGGCCCACATAAATTATATTCACTCACCACAATAGCCATCTATCAAGACGTAAACTGACATTTCTTTCAGACAAGCCTTTGCTTTCATCACACACTCGTTGAGATATGTTTTGCCATCACTGCCGCATACAGTGTTAACAGTCATAGGGCAGTCCCTTTCATCCGGGCACTCGCACTGAGCGTTCCCTTGAGAGTCCACCGTGCATTTCTTGGGTTCTTTACATTGCACACCAGCACAAGGCTCTGAAATAAAATTCACAACATAAAATGTCTGAATGGAGCACCCATGTTGGCAGGGCATTGATCACAACAAACGCAAAAGACAATTGCCAACATTTTTGAAGAGCAATATTAGGGAGCTTAAGCAAACCACGACGACGACGGCAACGAGAACGTCACCAAACAAAAAGTTTAATGAGCAAAACAACAGCTGTGCACGTGCGTGATAAATCTTTTTACATTTCTTTGCCGTCCTCTGCAAAACAACAACGTGAAATGACCAAGTTTTGCGTAATCTGAAGAACGCGAACGACGACGGCTAATGTTTCGTATTTCCATTTTAGAAATGAACGCTGTCATTGCATATTTGTCTGAGCACTTTCCGAGAGCCATTGGCGTGGTGAACAGATCTAGAAGTTGCGAATTTCGCCGGTAAAATATAAATTGATTTTTGACTAGGCGTTGTGCTCGGCGTCGCCGTCGTCGTTGCTTAAGCTCAAATACTTTTTTTGGTTCTTTAGGTGAGAAACACTTAAAACAACGAAAATATACTAACCACACTTTCCAGGTCTCTGTGCATCGACGGTTTCATTCATTAAGCAATTATCCACGTCCAGATAACACTGATTGATGTAAGTCTCGTTGTTCTGTCCACACACGGGAGCCGCAGTCTGGGGACACTCCCTGACGTCCTTACATGAACACTGTGCATTTCCATCCTTCACTTCGCATCGTTCATGTTCCCTACATATAACACCAGCACAAAGACCTAGAAAGGAAAGTTGCCAAATGCTTTAATTAAAGGTTATCGTATACCTTTAGAGGTGTCTCGCGTCCAAGCGCTGTAGCGCGTCCGTTTAAACTGTAGATACCTGACCCCCTATATCAAGTTAAAGCTTATAGAGCTGGCTATCAATCTATACGAAGAATTTTGAAATACAATGAGCTGTAGAATTTTTCACGACCTGTGAATGCGAGTATCCGAATCACCGTCAAAGGTGAACAACAAAATTCATCTCACTGATTGTCATAGGTTTCCTTCACAGTTCGTTTTGAGAATTTGGTGTTATATCAAAACTATATCCACTCGTTGTATAACTATCTTTATTCTTATCACCCACCTACTTGATAACGTATTAATATACACCATCAAAACAAACCATTGTAAACTTAACATTCGGTTTGCAGCTGTAAAAGTTTGGAATAATTTGGAGAAAATATGAAACACCTCCCCCTTTAAAGTTTCAAATACAAAGGTAAGTTTAGTATCTAACGCCTGGCCAAACGGAGTCGCAAGTGGACCCAAGCGTTCAATTCAGTGATTCAATGATATTGCCAACATTTATGAGTTTTCATCTGGCACTTACTAGTGACTTATTTATTACCAATTTACTTTATTTCTAGGTATTTAGTGACTTATTGATTTATTCTGCTTACTTATTTGTTGTTGTTATGTTTTTTTCCTTTTATCCCCATATTTTGTCTCCTTTCTTCTCCCCCCTTAAAAGCTTTACTGCCAACCAACTTCTTTATATACGTACTATTTAATTTCACCCAGCTCGAGTAGCTTTTAAGTTATTCTGGGTGAATTTACCTAATTTTCTGTTACAATTATCTTTTTTTGTAACTAAGAGTTTTTTCTATTTTGGTAATAAAGTGTGTGTTGTCCTGTCTTGTTATATGTAAGGAGAAACTTGATTTCAGATCAAAGCTTACCACATGGCCCCAAGTTGTCAACAGTGATATCCTCTCCTTTTTTGCAAGCCTCAACTCGTAATGCACAGTCATTATAATAGGTAACCTTATCACTGCCACACACTTGATCTCTAGTGGGTGGACAGTCACTCATCTTTGGACACACGCACTCCGTGGAGGTGAAATCAGTTGCTTTGCAGCGCGCATAGTGTTTACAAACCTTCTTCGCGCAAGGGTCTGTGAAATGAAACAAATATTGTCTTAGCCACGAGAGGAAGGCAAAAAAAGGCAGGGAGCGGAGGTCAAAAGCAACGAAGAAACAATGAAAGGCAGGAAAGAAGATAGACACAACGAAAGAACAAACATGTCTAGGCCTAAAAATCTAATCGTACAAAGCCAGATGAGATTTTGACCACAAAAGACAAGCTCTACGACAAATTCTCCAGTCCTACGTTTTGCATATGGTGGTTTAAGTTTACCTTCACAAGTGTCTTTGGTCAGCCTTGCACTCAGATAACCAAGCTCATCCAGGCTGCTCACAGTGTGCATAAAATTGCTTCCACTGGCAAGACTGAGATGCCGAGAAGAGGGCGTCTTAACAGTAACAGCGACAACGAATATTTGAACACCTGTGTTCTTCAGGGCGGCGGCGGCAGACTTCAGATCCTCTGTGATTTTGCCGACAACTATTGCAATCAGAGATTTTGGAACCTGCGAGAAAATAGCGAGTGATTTTGACATTCTCCCTATCTTATGTGGAAAAATATTAATACACACATATAAACCATAATTATCTACACTTTGGAGTGCCTTAAAGGAGCTCAGTCGCGTTATTTTGAGTTATTTTGGCCACGTACTAAATTACCTTTAAATTGAAGGTAACCTGAAAATAGTTGTTTGCTAAGATAGAAAAACACCAAAGAGTTAATGATAATAACCCATAAAGGAACAAGGACAGTTGGATGGACGAATTCCAAACGACGAAATTGAAAAATTCAGGCTTAACTTTCCAGGACGTGCAAACCGTGATAGAGCTCCCTTAAATGAAGTTTAAATTAGAAATAACATAAACAGCACAAGTGCTTACCCCGGTTCTTCCTCCATTCCTGAATACCTCTGATGCCCTTCGTAGCATGTCACTTAGCCTACTGGTCGGATCTGAAGGGAAGTCTCTCTTAGCAGGCAGCCCAGCCACTCTAGCCTTCAGTACTCCGGGCCGAGTGTGTTCTCTGAGCGCAATATCTTTCCGCGCGGTCTCTCCAACCGTGATAACACCAACGTGAGTTTTGATGTCGGAAATCGTGAAAGCGTTGATCATCGTCAGAACAAAATTCTTCTGCTGGTTGTATTCCGAGGTTGATAACTCGGCAGAAGAGTCTAAAGCGAAGACCACATCCATGGGAAATGGACAAGCTGAAATTTACAAAGTGTGCTTGTAAGTGATGTGGAGAGTTAAATTGAACAAAGGACAAAAAAAGCCGAAATGCGATGAACCTCAAATTGAATGCCTATTTGACGCACTCAGTACGTCACGGTTTTCGCACCTCAGGTGCCTTTATGACGTACTGAGTAAGTCAAAATTTTAAGAGATTTAATCAAACTCCAAGCGCGCTGGAAACAACTTTTATCGGCGTCTGAGATTCGTAGGAGATTTTTCGAAAGACTTCTAATTTCGCATTGTTATGAAGTCGTATGGATATCAAATTACGTCAACCTCGGCGAAATTACCCGCATTGAAGAGACACTTTTATCACCTTTTAGAAAATGTGTACATGTCTATAGTTTAAGTGAAGAGGCTTCAAGTTTTTACTATACACCGATTTTCAGTGAAAATGGTACGGCACGCAGTACACAAAGGTCTGGCACTCAAGGGGTTAAATCATCTTGACTTACCAGCGTGGATAGGAGTAGGAACCACGCAAAAGAGTCTAGACGGGGGTTTTATTGGCCGAAGGGCGTCTAGCGGAGCTTCCTCTCTTTATTATTGTAATTTTCTACTGATCGTAGGTGCTACCCACCTGCAGGAATAGAACACAAGGGCTCCACTAAAATGGCTCCTCTGGTCGGTTTACATCTACCACACCACCCACCACACTTGGCAGACACCACGGCACCATCATGTGACTTCATGTAATCCTGTAGCTGTAAACCACTCGGGAAACCTTGCAGTGTCCACGTCACATCATCCCGAACCCGAAGTCTCGTCCCGCTCAAATCCACCTTGAAGCCACCCTTGCGGCATTTGCCCGTATTCACCGAATAACAATCCCCAGCAGTGCCATATGCAATGTTCTTTCCTTCCTCCGTCTGGGCAAAGGTGAAGTCATTGCTGATAATCCTCATGGTTGCGATGTCAAGGCGCACTTTAGTGAAATTTGTTGTTCCTCGTTCAGCGTACAACTGTGTTCGCGCAGGCCCACTGCAGCTGAACCTGTCCTGTAGCCGTTGGTGGTAGATAATAGCGTAGTTGTTCTCAGCTCCAGACTCCAAAGTTATAAACTCCCGCGGCGAGTTGGAGGCCATCATGTGACAGTAAATTCTGATTGGGTCTTTACATCTGTCACTTGCCTGAACAAGGTAGTGGCCATCAGATGAGTACCCGGATGTCTTCACTTCTACGCAACTGTGAAACACTGTTGAAATTATGACAAGTAAAAGATTTCAATTTGGTTGTCAGTGGAATGATTTCATATTCCACTACATGAGAGAAATTCATATGACTGCTGTGAAACAGTGAAAGTAACACAAAAGCATCTACAGCCAATCAGAACCGTAGAAAGTGAAATAGACCCCACAGATTTCAAAGAATAAACAACTGATCAAACTTCTGGCCAGCGCGGGGAAACACAGAACCGTTGTCAAGGCGCGAGGACGTAAAAGCGACGACGACGCTTTGATCGGCTAGAGCATTATGACTGAAATTACGAGCTCACAAAGCGGTAAAACAAAGCACAGTGAGAAATAGTATTATCTAATTCTCACCACCTGTACACTAGATACTATGTAATGAAAACTATTCCGTCGTTGAGTGGGAAAGTGCAAGCTAGTCGCTTTTGAAAATTAAATGATTAACCAACCTTTGGCAGCGATAAATGGTACTTTTTTCGCCTCTTCTTTGTCCCCACCAGGCTTGGGTATCACCACGAGGTTATCTCCTGATGCAATAACTTTAAACTTGTCCCCATCGGGTTTGTCCGTGATGGCAATGACAATGATCTTGACTGGCTTCTCCCGTAACTTGGCAACCTCGTCCATGATGGCTTTAGAGTTTTCATCAAAGTCACCCTCGGTCATAACAACGAGAATATCCTCCGCAAACGGTCGCTCGCCACGCTGGAGAGTAAAGACTGAATCGCGAACCTTTTTCAGAGCGTCACTCAGTGTACCTGGCCTAGAGCCTGGACCAGGAATGTTCTCAGCCACAATTTTGAAATTCTCCTTGCTGTAGCTGTCACTGAAGAAAACCCTGGCATTGGCAGGGAGACCGTTGTAGTCCACGAGGGCGAGATGCGTCATGCTCGCAGAAACGTCATACTCATCGACAATGTTCTTTAAGATTGTTACCATTCTCGCAAAGTTGGACGGAGCTTTTGGTCCAGAGGTGCCGATTACAAAGGCTAAATCGATGGCTTTCTCTGTAAACCAGAATGACGAGAAAGGGGTTCAACATAAAACAACAATGATACCGGCAAAAAGCGGTCGAGAGAATTAGGAATCTACAGTTTTTACTTTGGGTTTGTCGCGCATTGTTTGGTTGCGTGACAAGCACAGAAAGAGGCACTACAGAAAACTGGTATAGTAACGCAATTTTCGTTTGCCCGACTAGTGAAAACTGGAATAGTAAGGCAATTTTCGTATGCGCGACTTATGAAAACTGGTATATTAGCACGAATAGTTGGAACAGTAAACCGACGTCTGGCTTAAAGTTATGTATCGCAATGTTCGGTTGCGTGACCAGGGACAGAAACAGATACTACAGAACATCCGCAATAACAAGTCGTACATAAGCAATATACAATCACCTCACTAATGCTTATGAAACACAAAGTCAAATAACAATCTACAAATACGTACGGCAAATTCCTTTTGATTTCACGGTGGTCATTTGTTTCTCCACGCAGGCCTTTGCTTTAAGCGCACATTCATTTGGATAAGTCACCATGTCACTTCCACAAACTGCTTTAACAGGTTCTGTTGAACAATCGTCTTCGCACTCGCATAGAGCGGTGTCATTTGGTAAGGAGCGACATTTGGCGTTGTAGCCACATTTAACTTCCTTGCAAGGATCTAAAGAATATAACACTGTAAGTTTGCCACTTGTAAGGTTGCAAGAGATTCTGTTGCTTAGAAACGTGCCTTTTATTGAAGTGGAACCCCCCAAAATAATAATGGTTGGAATTGATAGAAAAAGAGAAAAGAAATAGTTATGTTCAAATTTAGGTCAATGTACACGGCATCTTGAAGTTTGCAATTAAGATTTAGCGATGGCAATACTTGCCAGAAAGTAGAAGTGATGCATTTATCTATCTTGTTACTGGACCCTAGTGGAGCGGGTTGAGAGAGACGAAGAGGGGCTTTATGGAGTTCTGAAACGGGAGCCCTCCTCCAGTTTTTGCACTAAAATCAGCAGCTCATAAAAGACTTTTCTCTTCTTCCTCTTGCGGCCCAAATAAGAGCGACTATTCATGTTCTTTGAGCCTTTTTGTTATGGCGAGATTTTCTTTTCAGGTCCATCGAGACCCTGGAAATACTTCCTGTTGTGACGGTGCAAATTGTGTCTGTTAAAGAAAATGATTATAGGCAAAGAAAAAGATAGAAAGAGGACAAACTTACTGCAGTGGTCACTGTACTTTACAGTGATTTGTTTTTGCAGAAGACATGACTGAATTCGAAGAAAGCACTCGTTTAAGTAAGATTTCACATCACTGCCACACACTGGCCTGTAATTCTCTGGACAGGAAACAAGACATGCGCAGTACGGGGTTCCATCCTCTTTAAGTCGGCAAGTTCCGTGGAAGGGGCATTTGATTCCAGAACAAGGAGTTAGGTCTTCAGAAAAGATTGAAAATAGATGGCACAGAGAAGAAAAAGTAAAAATTTCACAATATATAGAGAGAAGAGATTTCTGTAATGGGAGATTCAACCACAAAACAGTGCAACTACCCATGCATTGAAATCACAGAAGAGAAGAGGGTAGGGAGGTTTCTAGTTTACAAAGAGAAAGCGCGGGTAAAACGAAAGCAGCTGAATCCAAATTTAGCCAGTTTTTAGTTAAACCATGAAGTCTTTAAGTTTCTGCCGGAGAGATCTGTAACTGTCTATAGCATCTAAAACAACTTTCTTTTTGGTGACAAATCTATTGAGACTTTTGAAACAAGACTTAGAACATGTCACACACCACAATCGTTTTGAGAACGAAATAACAACAGCAGGATCCGCTGATTATCACATGGTCGTTTGAGCAGCTCACTTGGCTTACGCATTTTCAGTTTCGCAGGTTATAATTCATTCACTTCAGTATGGCCTTGTGTTTTTTGTCAAGAGAGGAACTGAAAGAAGTTGGATTCACATCCGACCTCGATGTTTACACTAATGTCGAGGGAGGGAACACGGGGACAGGCGCCCTTGATTTGCGCTTCAAAGTAAACATCCAATATCGATCACATGAGAAAATGTGAAGTCGAGAAACAACATGCAACTTACTACAAGCTTTTTCAGACATAACAGAAGTATTTTGGCCCATGAAACAAGCCTCTCTTCTCAGAAAACACGTATTCCAGTAAGTCCTTGAATTCGATCCACACACAGGGCGAAAAAATGAAGAACAAAGGTCAGGACAGACGCACAGAGCAGTGCCAGCTCTTTGAATGACACACTGAGCGTAGTGCGCACACTCAGTGGATCGACAAGCACCTACAGGAGAAAGCAAGGAACAGGACAGGCAGAGAAAGAATATCGGACATGTTAAGAGTAGAATGTACGTGATCTAAAGGATGTGAAGTGACTAAGTAATAAGTATTATGGAAACAGCAGCTTAAAACAAAGGAGATCAGCAATGACCTTGCTCTCAATAGGAAGGAAAAAGTAAACTGAGAGAAAAGTAATAGCTACACCAAGAAAAACAATGAATAGTGCGACTGGAAGATTGCAAAACTTGAATTGTCAAACTAAGACAAAAGAAAATGTGTCTTAGACGGAGAACAACGTAAATGAAAGCCAAAAAAAATGGTGTTCTCATTCTCATTTCATGTTCTCATTTTGTAAATTTTAGGACATTTATGAATTATTTAAGAGTTGCCCTGAACTCAAGACTTATCTAGCTGAACGTTTTCCTCACTTTTCAAAACGGCCTTCATTACAGCTATAACCAGTATGTCTGGTTTGCCAATTTCTGGTTCTGGGTCCGTGATGACGTTTCCTTCATTAGGAGGAATTTGTATTCCGTCTGGACCCACCTGCTGTCCAATAGCAACTGGAATCACCTTGAATTAACAACACAGTCATTAGAAAAAGTCTCTCCCAAACTAATGGAACAAGGGGAAATACTAGCGTGTACACAACAAAAATTGTGCTTAAGCTTACGCAATAAATATTAAACACTAGCTAGGAAAACGGAATGATTTTATATTTAAGGCGTAGCGGAAACGTGCGAGACAAAATCCAAAACCAACAGCAAAACAAAAATTAAAGTTGCTTTCCAGAACGGACAATGTTATCAGATGTTGAGTTTGTGAACAGTCGCCAGGCTGAACCTTAAGTTCTCCGTTCTTCCCTTTTTTTTGCCTCCGAGATGTGAAGATGGACTTAAAGTGATTTTTCAAACACGAAAAACCGCGTTTGACCACATTACCAAATACCAAGAAGAGAGTTGAAAATACGTTGCACAGCGGAGTATTTTTGACGAACTTCGGGGTGTTTCAAAATGTGGTGAAATACCGTCTTGAGTGCTTGATATATCTTCTCAATCAAAACTAAAACTGAGAAGAAAACGGAGAAATAAAATCGTAAAAGTCTCTGCTAATTAAGACCAGATATCCAAACACCGTCACGGCCATGATTTCCCTTGTTTAAAACTAGATGAATTATTATTGTGTCTGCACAGGAGCAACATTTAACGTTGCTACTAACCTTTATTCCTGAATTCTCCAAGCTCTTTGCATAACGTAACACAACATTCTTGTCTCCTACAGTGTTTCTATCCACAATCACCACAACAAACTTTCGCACAGCAGGTCTCTCGCCCTTATAACCTGGTTGGAAAATCTCAGTAGCCTTTTCAAGTGCTTTTTCCAGGTTCGGCCGGCCGCCAATTCTCGGAATATTATCCAGAAGACCCTTGAGCTGGTCTGGGCTTTTCACGTTAGCACCAAACTTCAGTTGCACGTCGGGTTCGTTACCAAACACCATGAATGCATAATGGACATGGTACATGCCATATTCATCGATGATCAGCTTAATGGCGTCCAGCATGTAGTCGTAGAGCTCGTTGGCTTTAGCACTCGTGGCAGAGATAGCGAAAGCAATGTCGATTGGGTATGAGACCAATACTGAAACAAATGAACGAGAATTATCAGCAAGCTAGTCAATAAGTGTATTCACTTTTGCCATTCAAGGTTTTCATTAGTTGCTCTAATTTGCGGTAAAATTGCGGTACTGAACACCATTACGCGCTCGTAAATCGTTATGCATGGACAAAAAAATTGGAAGACGACCCAAATATTAACACTAAATTCACCCTCTCTGGATTACTATTTGGACTACTATTTCTTTACTGTAGACTGAAACAGGTGTGCCATCTCTTTCGCAAAATAGTGCACTATGCCAAACGCTAATCTTCAGTACAGTCGTTTCGCATATGAACGAGGAGGTTTGGGGGAGAGTCAAAAAGGAGGACAAAGGAATGGGTGAGACTGACCGACTTTCGAAACCGCTCGCCAATTAATCTCTGAGTTCAAGGAAAACTAAACGTTGTTACTAAAGATACTTCTTTGACAACTTCGAGATCCAGTCGTTCTATTCTTGCAGACTGGATTCGAAACGAGAAACACCTCTTATTGCCTCGTCTCTTATAAAATATGAACAAAATTGGAAAATGTAGGAGACAGTCTTCTGAAATATACCTTTCAAGGGGCAAATCTGATCAGAAAGCAAGGGTGCCACAGACATGAGCTCACTGAAGGAGGTCGCATGGAATGCGTAGTCGTTCTTAGAGGCGACTTTCTTGATACTGGGGTCATCCATGCCGCTCCCCACCCCCACGACAAACAATGCAGCGTCACGGGCCTTTAATGCTCCGGATGCATCATGGAGCAAAGGGATGTCATTTTCTGATTGATCCATAATCACAACCACAGCCTACAAACAGAAAAATAGTTTGGTCATATTGTAAGATAAGTGTGGAGCCCTATTGTTATCTAAGCATGATCTCAACAGCTTATAACTGAACGCGCCTTGATCACAGAAAACCCAACAATAATGGTTTGATTTTGTACCACAATACAGGACAATGAATGAGCCACAGAACCCAACGAAAGAAATGAAATGAATTAAAATATGGACGAACTTCTTAAAAAAAAACAATTCCTTACAAACTATATTTGCAACAACGTTCATGATCTAGTTCAATTTGTGTCGCAAGTCAAGGGTCATTTGTAGTGGGGTATTTCCGCACACCAGTCACTACGAGAGTGAATTTTCCTTGCCACCATAGAACGACAATATATAAGGGAGCTTAAGTAAACCACGACGGCAACGGTAACCAAAATGTCAGCAAACAAAACGATGAATGAGCAGAACAATAGCTATGCACATGCGTACATTTCGAAGCCCTCCCTGCAAACAACAACGTGAAACGACCAAATTCTTTGCGCACGTTTTTTGACCGATTGGCGCATTAAGCACATCCAGATAGCTCGAAGGTGAAATATAAATCTTTTTTTTTTCACTAGGCGTCGTCCCTCGCGTCACGGTCGTCATTGTTTAAGGTCCCTGATGGCCAGCATCGCACAGTTGTCCACGGAGTGAATAACGCTGTCTACCGGGTGAATGCTATCCATTGGAGAAATGCCAATTCGATAAACTACGCTATACATTAGATAGTGATACGATTAGTGTTATCCACGCTTTGAACAATTAGGGACAGGACCTGAGCTCTCGGCTTCAGTCGGACGCACTGACCACTAGGACGCACATGCACGTACCTACAACAGTTACCTAATGAAAATTAATTGCCTAAATAAGAATCCCACCTGTTTCACATCTGGTCTTAGGTCTTTGATGATTTCCAAGGCTCTCGTCAGCCCAGATGTAATTCCAGGAGACGATCCTACATCTTTGAGACCGTCAATATAGGTTTTGATCGCGTCCACAGATTGGGAAACGCTGAAAGGGCGCACGACCACACCTATTCCTCCTGTTAACAGCAGTCCCACCCGGGTGTCATTTATGCCGATGTAGAATGTATCGATCACAGCTTTGATGAAGTTCTTCTTGATTGGTAGACTGCCTCCATCCATGACAAACAGCAGATCAACGGAGTTGTTGCAAGCTAACGAAGGAAAGCACAAATAAAAGCATAAACAAATCCTCACTCAACGTTGGTATAAGGTAACGTCTGTGTTGGAGCCCTGTGGACCGTCACCCAGGTCTCGATGCTTATTTCCAGCTTCGGTAGCATTTCTACTCCCCACCTGTACGTAATACTAGTCCATTGCAGTGTAACCCACTGTATTTTAATCGAAGGCATTCATTTCTACTCCTGGGCGAAAGAGAAGCCGTGAGCGAGTCTAGTGCACTAAGGGCACAAATGTGATTTCATTAAACATGACATAAGTATAGATGATCACAAACGCGATTCATCATAGAACAGCGAAAGTTACGGTTGCCTGCTTGGTTCTTTTAGGTATGTTTTCAAATTTTCAAGCATTTCATTTAAGTCAATTCAGCGATTGCCAGGGATCACATTGGAAACAGCCTCTAGTAAACATTGATTTCATTCCTTGTACCTTCACATACTCCAATCTTTACAACAGTGAGTCTTGTCTTCATTCTGCAGGATTCGACCATCACACTACAGTTGTTTGGATAAGTCTGTTTATCACTTGCACATACGGGATTGTAGCTCTGTGGGCAGTCATCACGGCATATGCATTCTGCTGTTCCATTGGGATACTTCACACACTTCCCATTGAAATCACATGTTTTAACCAAGCATGGGTCAGATAAAGCTGAGAAAAAAACATTTTAATAGCAGAGTTAGTTAAACTGGTTAGCGTAGTTGAAGACCATTCTAATCCTCTAGGGACTGGAAGGGCCGACTAACACCTCATCGCGGATAAAGTACAGCTGCTCCCCCTGCATTGATGGGATGCTAGTCTATTGCAAGTTATCCCCTCAAAAATAAGAAAATGGGTTGAAGATAATCACCTGGCCCGAGTTGTTCGAGAGTTGGATAACGCTATCCATCGGATAAATCACTATCCAGCGGAGAGCGTGTTTTTTGTTTTTTGTTTTTTTTTTTTGTTAACACTTATCCACTGGATAGCGTTATCAAGCCTCCGAACAACTGCGGTCTTTTTGATAGGAAGAGAACAAAAACCGATAGAATTTGCGATGCTTACCTTTAACTATCGCGGCCATAATTTTCTCTCTAACCGTACGTGGATCATCATCTTTGTCGGTCGGCACGATATCCTTCTTGTCTTTGTCTGGAGTCAGCGGAATAAGCTCATCTGGGTCGGCCTCATTTCCAATAACTACAGTAACAAACCTGACTTTGCCGTCTTCATATTCACGTACGATCTTCTCGATCGCACTTCCGCTGTTGACAGACTTCTTGTCAATCATCACCACGATTATCTTCCGGGAATCTGGTCGGGCACCTCCGCTTAGTAAGAAAAAGAGCTGCTTTGTAGTCTCCAGAGCGTTCACCAAATCTGGAAAACCGGAAACCAACTGGGCGCCTTTAATTATAGACAGCTGTGAATCTTTAGTGGTCTTTTGAAACGGTAGTATTATGTTGGCGTTTTGCCCAAAGACCACCATGCTGTAAAGATGCTTTTTGACGCCATATTGTTCGATGATTGATTCCATAGTGGACTTGATGAGTTTAAAATTATCACCGCTATCAACAGCGGTTGTGCTGACGACAAATGATATGTCTAATCTTGGAAACCTGGTTGTACCTAAAAATAAATAAAAACAAACTGGTAATCACTAGCTCAATCACAATCTAAATTATGCAGCACGCATTACGACAAAATTAACTTTAAGTCAAAATTGTTATATATGAATTCAAAGGATTTTAAGATTCAGAAGAGGTGAAAAACGAATCAAATTTGCTGCAGATCAAACAGTGAATAACAGAAATAATCTACTTTGCAGAAGGGAAGTTGTTTTTATAGTAGTCAATGCGCTTAGCTACACCTAGCTAAGCTCCTAGATAGGACTGCACTAGAATGTAATGCACAAAAGTTCAATTCTGCGCGTGTTCTTCTGTACTTATTTAAATCCATTCGCTTTTTGTCTTATTTTTAAAAGCATTTATAGATTCATTTTCAAGTGTTATGAATTACTTCCTACAACGATAAGACTGTGATTAGAAATACATCTACACAAAGAGGTTTGAAGAAAAAGAAGGAGGAAAGTTTGAAAACGAAATTACTTACCACTAAGCAATTTGTCCTCTATCTTATCAGCCGTCTTAATCGGATGATCTGTGTCGTTTGTTTTGATAACATCCTCATCTGGGAACTCCTTTTCGAAGTCAGGAACAGGCTTGTTACCAATAGCAACAAGAATCACAGCTATCGAGGCCTCTATCAAGTCCTTTGCCGCTTTGTTGATGGCTGGCATGTTACGACCAGTCGAGGCATCCGTGATAATGACAAGAACCTGAACACAAGGAAGATAACAGACACAGAAGTTAATGTAAAGGCACGACTTATATCAGAGCAATGCTAAAAGTCAATGGAATGGTGAAAGATTTTAACGTTGGGTAATAGCAAAACGAAAACAGAAATTGAAACGCTTTTATTAACGGTAAGATGAAATTGTGCAGTACAAATATACAGCCTTTGAAGCAAAGTGTCGTCCAAGAGCATTACCACAGACAGAATTGGAAGGCACGAAGTCACTACCGCCGTTAATTACAAAAATCTAATACCAAGTAACATGCGGATGAATAAAGGGACCACAACTGAGTTTGTTATGGAGACCCACGAGTGAAAGGGGCCTATTATCGTTCAACTGTCCAATAGCGGCGCTCGTAAATAACGCTTCCTTTTCAGTAACACATACCTTCTGAGCATCTTTCCGGGCAGACTCGCCTTCAAACAGTCTCTTTGCCGAAACAAGAGCCCTGTCCAGTGCAGGCTCGTCATTGTTACCAGCTATCAAATCAATGTAACTCTCAAGTTGTTTAGGATCGCTGAACCTGTCCCTGAAGGGAATCCTTATGGAGGCAACTTTGCCAAAAACAATAAGCCCATATTGGACCCTGTCGCTGAAGAATCTCTTCGTTACTTCCTTCACAACATCCAGGATAACTCCAAAATTGTTGTCGGTTGGTAGTGCACTAATGGCAAAGGCGAGGTCCAACTTTGGTACTTTGGGCGTCACTGTAAAGTGCGCAAGACAAGATTATATATCTAAAACGGTTATTGCCATTAGTGTGTTTTCTTGAAAAGATAAAAGAACTTAAACAAGGGACTTCGTTTTTATTTCTTTTCTTAAAGTCATAATTAAGCAGTGGTTAAAAGTGGAACAATTCCTTTTAATGCGCTAAGTCATGGACAGAGTTTCACGACGAAATTTACTCCTTTTGATAAATTGCAATATATGATTGAATATAACCGACGCGTAGATCCTTTAGGGTGGTTTTCACTTGAGTGTCGAAAAGTAATTGGTTTTGAATCAACTTCGCAACACGATAAGCTTAAAAAGCTCGCGCCACTTTTTCATCCAATCAAACGTAAAACCACACCAGTTGTGACTCGTTCGCCCGCGTTTTCCCGCGCTTCGCATCTGCTACCTGTGTTAAATTCAAGTTTTGATTGGTTCATTGGATTGTGTGTCATTTGTGATTGGCCAAAGTGATTATATTGGTTTTGGTTTTACGACACTCAATGGAAATCTGCCCTAAACAAACAACAGGTCCAACTTTGGTATGTGGTACGCTACCTTTAAGGACTTTCGCCATAACTGATTTGCCAAGTTCTGTTGGGTCAACCTCACCAGGAACAACAACTAGTACGTCTTTATACGATGAAATTTCCTCGATTTCTTTAGGATCGATATCACCGCCAATGGCAACAGGAACAATCTTTACATCAGCGAATTCCAATTCTTGAGCTTCCTTCCCTGTTTCTTGTTTATCTCCTATTGGTGATTTGTCTGCAATCACCACCAGGACTTTCTTGGCGTCCTTCCGAGCACTCGACTGGAACAATTCCTCTGCCTTCTGCAGCGCCTTCTCCAGGGCGGGATTTCCAGCCTCATTCTGCATGCTATCAACCGTAGTTAGCCAATTCTCCAGGGATGGGAAGGTTCTCTCAAAGCCGAGGGTTACCTTTGCGTCAGAGCCGTAAATTATTACAGCATAACGTAGGTCACCAACACCATATTTCTTGATTATGAATTTTACGGTCTCTTTCACTTTGTCGAATGTTTGCCTAGCATTAAGAGCTGCTGCACTTATGGCGAAGCCCAGGTCGATCTTCTCTGTAATGATCGAGTCTGGAGAAGAAAATGAAAGAAAATCTAACTTATTGCCCTTTAGATTTTGCTTGGATTATTGGTAAACCCAAATCGTCTCTTACCCTAGGAATGGGTTATTATAGTAGAGTAGCTGCAAATAATACAAATTTAAAAAAGGTATACATATCACTGGACAAAAGGATATTACTGTTTCTTCATATGGTACACTGCAGAGCGTCTTTCGACGTTTGTTTGAAGATGTCGGAGGATTCATAATCAATGGTAATAAACTACTAAATTGAAATAAGCGAGTAGCTAGGAACAAACCGTTTAGCACTATCGTCACCAACTCCTTCACAACTTCCTCGGGACCGCTGTCTTTTCCTGGCTCGATAACTTCTGGCGTAACGGTATCAGACTCGTCGCCAAGTGCAATGGCAATAACACGAACACCATCATTCTTCAGCTTCTCAGACGCAATTTGTACTTCTTCCTCACTGCTGTCTGATCTCTTATCAGTGATAACCACTAAGACCTTCATTGCATTTGGCCTCGCATCTTCAGCTAAGGCAAAAAGGTATCGCGCTTCTTCCAGAGCTTTGTCAAGAGCTGCGTCACCGAAGGCTTTCTTTACATTATCAACAAGTGTGCCAAGTTCCTCCTCAGTGTCGAAAACGTTGTCAAACCTGATTTTAACATCAGGTGTGGCGCCAAACGTGGTGAGGCTGTACCTGACACTGTGAAGGCCAAACTTTTCAACCGTCTCCTTGATGATTTCTTTCGTTTTCTCGAAGTTCTTGTCTTGATCCACAGCAGTTGTACTTATGACGAAGGCAAGGTCCATTTCCGGTACGAAAAGTGTTTCTGGAAGAAAATGAAAATAGAAACAAAGATCTGGATCAGTTTGCTCACATCAAGGTTCTTGCTGCACTGTGCACATCTACGTGAAAAGTGTGTTCATATCGGATACTAACTGACCTACAGATAGGCAGACCGACAGAAAAGAACAGACAGATAGATATATACATACACATACAGACACACAGGCTCACAGACGGACAGACAGACAGACAGACAGACAGACAGGTAGAGAAACAGACAGCAACAGACAAATAGACAGTCAGACAGACAGACAGACAGACAGAGAGACAGACCTACAGACCGACTGACCGACCGACCAACAGATAGTACGCGAGTCTGCTGACAAGGATATTGAGTTTATGTTATGCTTTACACATAAAAATATTTGGCAAATATCATTGCCAACATGTCAAACATAAGCAAAAATAAATACAACTAAAAGTACCTTCTATAACCTTCGCCATGATTACTTTAACCAGGATCTTAGTGGTTGAAGTATCTGGTTTTGTTATAACATCCTTCTTATGCGGCGTTAGCGTTTTCAACTCTGCGCCATCTGTTTCGCCTCCCAACCCAACTGGTATGACCTTGATTTGAGCCTGCTCCAGAAGAGAAGCTTTTTCACGCAGCTCGTTTTCGTCGCTGTCAGATTTTGTATCTGTTATCACCACCAAAACCTTTCTGACACCGGGGCGGGAATATTTGTTAAATATTTCCTGTGCTTTTTGGAGCGTAGCAGCCAATGCGGAGCCAGATGCGCGATCAACTGACTTTAAGGTTTTCAGCAGCTCATCGGTTGGTAAATTATCGTTGAACTGGATTTTAACGTCTGGAGCGGAGCCAAAGACGATGACACTGTAGTGAATTCTCTCCTGACCAAACATTTCTACTATCTCATCGATGAGAGCTTTCATCTTTTGGAAGTTGGCTTCCGACTGGGCGGCATTGGCACTGATGGCAAAGGCCAGATCCACTTCTGGTATGATGGGCAAATCTACACGTGAACAAAAAGGAAATATAAATATAAAAATAAATAAATTACAGCATTTAGAGAGAGACCCACATCAGCTTTAGCTGGTTTTCATACAGTTCCTCTATCCTGGTGGAATTGGAATTTGGGGATGTTCGTTTTGGGGAGGAAGGAAAACCGGAGAACCCGGAGAAAAACCCTCAACAACAAACTCCACCACAAGATGACTAAAACTATACATTATTATAGAAATGACGTATTGACAAGCCATATTTGTACGCCTAACGGAAGTAATTGTAGGTAATAGATGTTTTAAGTTTTTTGCTACAGGATGCAAGAGATGAAGAGCTAGTGATCTCAAGAGGAAGAGAGTTAAAATATTTTGGACCACGATAGAAAGCAGAGAATTGCCGAACATTAGTTCTACATAACGGAAGACGAAAGGAGTGTGCTTTCCTTTCGTGGTAACCATGGATTTGGTTGTTTGTCTTTAATATGTTTACAAATTTTTGAGCAAGAAGAGAGTTTCTAAAATCATACAAATTAGTTCTGCTTGCCAGGGTTACAAGTTCTATTAAAAAAATCCTCACCTTTCAATACGATGACCATAACTTCATCTCCTAATTTCTTTGGATCTTCATAACTTTTTTCGCCTTCTATGAGATTCCCCTTGTTCGGTACCAGCTTAATAAGTTGACCAGGGTCTGCCTCCTTTCCTACAGCCACGGCGATAACCTTGATATTTTTGTCTTCTAGTGGTTTCGCAGCTTTCTTTAACATCTCCAATTCATTCCGAGATTTGCTCCCAACAAAGATAACCAAAAACTTCTTCGCTCTGGGTCTAGGCGGTGCGGTGTCAAACAATTTTTCTGCCCTTTCCAAAGCTTTTATCACATCTGGCTGCCCACGCGGTCGAGAAATGCTCATGATATTTTCGATTAATTTGTCCAGATTGACAACCTCCTCTCCAAATGCTGTTACCAAGCCTGGGTTTGTTCCAAAGGGCAGAATGGAATAGCGGATTTGATCATATTTTTTGTACTTTTCAATGATGCTTGTCACTGCCTCTTGCATTTTCTTGTATGTTTCTCCCGCATTCGAATCTGAGGTGCCAAAAGCAACGCATATGTCCATTTCAGGGACACCAAGAGATTCTGAAACAAAATTTAAAATAACACCGTGAGTACGCCAATGAGTATTGTATCGAGTATTTAACACTTAAAAATGATTGCCTTGTTCCTGTCGACAACTGCCAGAAATGTTCTTCATTCCTTCAGCTAAGAACTACAATTCCGACCAAAACGTTTGGGACACTTTAGCATTTTTCAATAAAAACAGTATTTCAATCCCCCTCCCTCCCCCGTGGATGTCAGGAGTCAAAGTGTGTCATAAATATTCTACAGTCAAAGGACTTCAACATTGTTAAGGAGGAGCGAAGGAAGGATCCCTGTAGGGCTATTTCTATGACTGAGAATTGTTGGTTTCTCGCAGTTTCCACGTAAAAACGCAAGAACAAAGGGAAGTGTCCCAAACCCTATTGGTCAGGATTGTATGTTGAAATAAAATAGTCCTGGAGAGTACACGAACACAAACTCACTAGCTTTCATTATGATCTCATCTGCAATTTTCTCGGGGTCATCTTCTCTGTCTGCTTTGACGATATCATCCTTATCAAGGGTTGCGTTTGTCAGTTCTGGTATGTCTACTTCTCTGCCAAGTGCCACAGGAATGACACGGATTTTGTCATTTTCCAGAGGGACGGCAGCCTTTCTAATGTCCTCTTCAGTGCTACCTGATTTGTTATCAATGATTATAACCAGGACCTTCTTGGCATCAGGACGGAGATCTGTAAAGTGAGCCAGAACATCAAAACATTATAAACACGAAGGGACCCTTTGAGGCCATAAGGTCTTGTACAAAATGGTCGATATAGTGCAGCCATAACTCTGTAAGACTATTCCAGCGATTTTTGCGGTTCACTTGAAATAGTCAAAAGCTTTAAAGACTCCTGATACGTTATTTCATCCTTAATTTCTAATAGCAATACTCATAAAAAATTACAAAGTCACAAACTTTATAACAGCTAACAAAGTTATTAAACTTCTTACGGAGCTAATCCAATCCCACCTGTTAAAACAGTTCACTTCTAGCTAGTCTTTTAAATTCTTTAATTGTCTTACAACTTTTTTGTTTCATCACTTGAACCATTACATGTTCTGGTAGTGAGAAAAAAAGAACGATCTTTGGTCTGTAGATGTGCGGGAAAGGAGGGAATCTGGACATCGCTTTGGTTTTTTGAAATACTAGGATACTTGAAGCATTTTCACATGCACAAACAAAACAGATTGTATATTAAGCGATTTTGGTCAATAAAGCAAGCCTTATACATTTGTACGAAAATCATTTTGATTTGACATTGTAGTACCAACCTTCGGCTTCATCGAACATTTCTTTTGACTTTTCCATTGCCTTTTGCAGAGACGCACCACTTGATTTCATTTTGCCTCCATCAATGGCCAGCTTAAGCCTGTCCACATCATCGAAGATGGAATTAAATTTAAAGTACACGTACGGTTCTTGGCCGAATGTAAGGAGACTGTACTTGATCTTTCTGATGCCATATTTTTCAATGATTTTGTAAATAACCTCTTTCGAATAGCGTAAGTTGTCCTCGGATTCAGTAGCCGTGGTGCTGATGGCCAACAACAGGTCCATTTCAGGTATCGAGATTCTCTCTGCGAACACAAAAAAAATGAAGAAAATTTGTTGTTAAAAGCAATGGTAAGGGCTGTATTACGAGACGGGCGTGTAACGCCGGTTTCCGTTTCATGGAGCGATTAGGAGTATTGCTACTACTCCCTCCAAAAAAGTCTATAGGAAGTTTACTCTCGGTTTTTTTTATCAGGTTGCCATGACAACTTGTCGCGATCGAAACGTTGACACTCCTCGGTAGAGAAAGGCACTGTGAGAGTCAAGTGTCTTACTAGGGGAACAGTGCTATGATTCCTGTCAGCGCGAAATATGACCTCACAACATGCACTACTCATAGGTGAGATATATAGGCAGTGAAGAGTGAAGAGAGTTTCAACAAACCTTTAAAAACAACAACCATCAGTTTGTTCTTGATGTCAGTGGTATCATCTGTTGTTTTCGCCGTCACTAGGCTACTCTCGCCATCTGTAAGCAATTTAAGTTGTCTCTCATCCGCCTCGTTACCAAGCGCTACAGGAATTACTATGACGTCATTGTCTTGCAGTGGTTTTACTTCATTTCTTATTTCACTGTCTGAGCTTGAAGATCTTTTGTCAGAAATAACCACAAGGACTTTCTTGGCATTCGGCCTTCCTTCCTTCAAAAGTATGTCCCATGATGCTTTCACAGCCTTAAAATAGAAATAAGAACAGTACGGAGAGTTGGCGAACACGTCACAATCTTGATAATGAGACTTGCACCTCTCCTTATATAACAAGAAGCAATCATACTGAAAACAAAACGGAACATGCAGACTGACATGCAGACTCATAATCAAGTAATTCCAAATAAATTTGATTGTTCCAATTAATTAATATGAGACGTCGATTTTCGCTTCGCACCTCCGAAACGCTCCAAAAGACCGTTACGACTACTTCAAGTTGTTAAGACTTGAAAAAGCGCTATTTGGGTCAAATGTGCATACCTGAGCAATAGCTCACACGAAATGTCGATTTTCGCTTCACACCTCAGAATCCGTCAAAAACACCGTTACGACTACTACAAGTTCTGAAGAGTTGCAAAAGCGCTATTTGCCTCAAAAGTGCATACCTGTGCAAAATCTCACATGAAATGTCGATTTTCGCTTCATACCTCAGAATCGCTCAGAAACACCGTTAATTTAGAACTCTTAGTTTCATTTCATATGTGATTGGTTGTCGCCGTCCAAGTTTTATTTGTCACAGATGTTGTGTGGTACGTTCTGCATGACTTACGCAGCCTTACCTTTGCCAAATCAGCACTACCAGTGTCCCGATCAAAAGAATTTAAAGTTGCCATCAGTTGGTCATCAGTTTCATAGTAATCACCCAAGCGTACAGCTACCTGAGGCTCTTTTCCAAAAAGCACAACGCCATAATGGATGCGTTCACGGCCATATTCGTTCAGAATTGACTCGATAACATCCTTGGTCTTCTTGAAGTCCTGTTCCCCAAGTGTTGCAGTGGAACTGACTGCTAGAATCATGTCTACCTTCTCAACTGGCGGGTTATCTAATAAGAAAGATATCTTACGTCAATAACTTAGGTCCAGTTCAGACGTCGTGCTTCTACTTAATTTTAAAAAGACTCGATTGTAGCACAGCAGGAACCCGACTCCGACTCAGACCGCGTGCAAGAATCGCACCAAATTGAAGATTTACTGAAACCACGTAATTATTCTCCTCTTAACTACCAGAGAAAACGCAATCCCACCAAAATGCATTAATATATTTTATGAATTTTGTTCGACGCGGCACAAGCACGACGTTTGAATCGCTGCGGTGTCAGAGTCGTGTAGCACGACAAAGCTTGCCGAACTTAATTCAAAAGTGTGATTCAGGCGCCGTACTTCTGGCGTCCTTTTGCCAAACTTAATTCCTGAATTTAGTTCGGCACGGCAGAAGCACGACGTCTGAACTGGGCCTTACCATGTCAAAGGGCCAGGCTTCTCCCACCACCACCAAAATCTGATTCTGAATTTGATCTTTGTACGTGAAGGCACGCTATTCATTCGAAATTGTAATGGTCTCAGTTGTAAACTCAAGGGTCTTGTGTATGACTTCACAAATATGTGAATTTAATCTAGTACGGTAAGAACTACTGCTCAAAAAACTCTAGTCAAATAACTAGTATGAATTCGTTGCAACTGTGTGAGTTAGCCTAACCGAGAAAAAAACAGGCGAATACTTTGTAAGCAAGAGAGAATAACTACCAAATGAGAGTCTTTCAGTTTTATTATCACTCATTTGAGAGTTCGCCTTCGTAGCGTACCTTCGTCTTTCATCCGAAATGGTGATCGAAAGGTACTTTCTCTTAATAAATATTAACCCAGTGCCAAGTACACAGTTTATGAGAATAGAAAAAAAAACCAACTGCCACTGGGGATATTGTTTTGATGTACTGCCAAATTCTCGGAACTAACCTCACAAGGTATGCCTGATAATCTGTAAAGAAAACTGAAAGCACATCACCTTTTATAACAACGCTCATGATCTTCCTTCCCAAAGATTTAGGATCTTCATCTTTTGGAGATGTTACCAAGTTCTTCCGATTTGTAGTGACTTTCTCCAACTCGTTAGAATTTGCATCTGAACCAATAGCTACTGGTATAACCTTTAAAGAACACATATCATAATTGAGTGATGGAATCGTTCTTTCTAAGCTCCATCCATAATTAGACTTTTAATAGATTTTATTGAGCCGTTAAAGCGGAATAATGACTGCACAATAATGGTTCATATCAGCAAAAGAATATTGACTTTTATTAATTAAGATCATTTCATTCGCTTAGCCATCATGGTATGTGAGCATGCTCTACAAATATGGTAAGCATACGCGTGTTTTTTGGAGGCGTTTGTATTTTATTTTATTTTATTGCATTATAATTAATCGAAGCCTATATCCGTGTGTATGCGCAAAACATGGTAAATCACCTTAATGCCTTCCTTCTCTAGAACCTCTGCTTCTTCCTGGACCTCATCAGGACCGCTGCTGGACTTTGAATCCATGACAACAATCAAGAACTTCTTAGCCTCAGGTCTGTCTGTCGCCTTATCAAAGACGTCTTTAGCTTTCTCCAAGGACTCTTTAAGATCTGGTACACCAAAGGCAGGAATAATACGGTCGACACGTTCTCTGAGTTCATCTACCGTTCTGCCATCTTGGAAATTGACGTCTTCGTACGAAGATGAGCCAAATGTGATCACAGAATATCGGATTCTTTCGGCACCGTAATATGTCATGATGAAGTCAAGGGAATCTTTGATTTTCTTGAAAGTCTGCTCTTTGCCAGCAGCGTTGGAACTGATGGCAAAGGCCAGGTCAGCCAAAGGAACAGCTGGTAAATAAAACATAACTGGGTAAGCAAGAATGCAATGCATACATATTAACTGTCTAAGTTTGAATCATTTTCTTTTCATCTCCAGAGCCCAGTCACGTTATTTTGAGTTATTTTGGTCACGTTAAAAATTGTCTTTCAATTGAAGCAAGTCTGAAAATAAAAGTCAACTGAGAAAGAAAAACACCAAAGAGATAATACTGAACCGTAAAGGAGCAAGGGTGGGTAGGGATTGAGAGGGTTAAAACAGATTACCAACGACGAACTTGAAAACTTAAGGCTAAACTTTTCGAGATGTGCAAACCATGATGTAGCTTCTTTGACGATAATACATGTTATGCTCGTACAAATTCATTCATTCATTTCCAGGACTAGTACTGTTCTTCCTAAATAGATTGTTTCCACCGTGATAAACCCTTTCATTTCTTCTACTTTGGTCCTGAAGCAGCCACACTACCATTATGAAAACAAAATACAGGTAGTACCTTCGCGAAGTGCTGCCTTTCTTACTGGGATTTTGGCTAAATATTCAAAAATAAGGAAATATATTAGTTCAACGACACGTTCAGTGTGTTGCTGTGACATACCTTTTCTCATTTTGTCTATGATTTCCATGGCAATCTTTTTTGTCTTGTTAGTCACGTATGCTGGTATCACATTATCCACATGCGGTGTTATAGACTTGAGTTCGTCCTCATCAGACTCTCGACCAAACGCGATAGGAATCACTTCAATATCATCATCCCACAGTGACATGGCCGTGTTCTTGACATCTTTCCCGTCACTTGTAGATTTCTTGTCCGTGATCACCACCAGCACCCTCTTAGCACCCTCCCGCTGATATTCATCAAACAACTCAGACGCTTTCTTAAGCGCGCTGTCCAAATTGGCACCATCAGTTGCCCTCTTCTTGAGGTCAATGAAAGCTTTCAGCTGACCATCGGTATCAAAGGTTCTAGAGAACCGTAGCTCGACAGAGGGCTTGTCTCCAAACACAATGAGGCTGTAGTGGATCCTTTCCTTGCCATATTCATCAACCATGGTCTTTATGATGTCCTTCATCTTTTGGAACTTGCCATTGGCATTAGATGACAGTGCGCTGATAGCAAAGATCAAGTTTACCATGGGAACAGCTGGAAGATCTGGAAAATGTCAAAAACGATATTTTTTCTTTAAAGAATTCGTATAAGCTAATCGTGATGTTATAACGTCGTATCTAAGTTAACTTGAAAATATCCTCGCGGCAATATGAAAACGTATTTTTTTTATCACACAGAAACAGCCCTTACGTGTTTAACACAGTTCAGTTAATTTGATTCCAATTAAAACTGCAAATGAACTCTAAATTGTTCTTTATCAGAGAGGTAAACTCTGATATGCCTATCTATATTAAACAGAACAAATGCATGGCGGAAAAATTATCAGTTACCCCGAGCAGGATTCGAACCTTCGACACCCGGACCTCATGGAATGTGCTCTAACCACTGAGCTACCGAGGCAACCACAGTGGAGTGACTCGAATATTAGCTACAAAGGAAACATCGATTTACCAGGAATTTCGGACTGAATTGTTTTCTTCATTTTGTTTCATTGTTTTTTTACGATTTGCTTAGACAAGCACAAATTATGAAAGCAAGTTAGACACTCACTTGTCAATGCAATTCTCATTATTTCCTCTCCAAGTGTCTCTGGATCCTCATCCTTTCCAACAATGATCATAAATTTCTTATTAGTTGTTGTCTTCTCCAGCTCTGGCAGGCTGGCCGCAGGACCAACTGCAACCGGTACTACGACGATATTAACATCCTCCAGTGGTTTGGAGGCTTGTTTCACCTCGCTAGAGTCACTAATGGACTTCTTGTCCATTATCACGACAAGTACTTTCTTGGCTCCAGGTCGAGACGGAGCTTGTTTGAACATTATCTTTGCTTCCTCAAGAGCTCTCTGCAAGTCGGGTTCACCGGACGGTTGACTTGCTCTCTGTAAAGCTTTTCGCAATACTTCAGGATCAGGCAAATCTAGGGTGAAGTTTACTTCTCTGTTCACAGTGGTACCAAATGTGAGCAAAGCATAGCGGATTTTGCTCGTTTCGTAGCGCTCCGTGATGGAACTTATTGCTTCTTTCATCAGCTTAAATGTTTCATCGGCGTCCTGTGCCGAGGCACTGATGGCGAAGCTAAGGTCTAATGGTGGAACTGCTGCTGTCTCTGAAATAACATAAACAATAAACAGGGTAATGAAGCCACAATTCTTGTTTTATGTCGACGGCACACTGCCTTTGTGGCTTTACTTGCCTCACGCTTCTTTCTCCACTGTTTCCGAAATTCCCTTTTCATATTCCCTTTTTTAATTAACATCACCGAGTGATAACAAACAGTTACGTTCAGCACTGTACTAAAAGTACTGGACTATTTGGTGTTAATTGACAGCAAACAAACTACAAGTTAACAATGATCGATCGGGATTACGCATCCCGGCGTAAGTTATGTTGTATTGTTCCTGCCAGGAAACGAACTATAAATCACAGCCATTACATCACACTGATGATATTCTCACCATTCAACGCCCTGTCCATGATATCCTTAGCAATGTCCTCTGCAGTTTTATCGTCTGAAGGTGTCAGCACATCCTCGTCTTCTGCTGTCGTCTTGTCCAGCTCCACCTTATCCGCTTTATCGAGGCCAACTGGAATCACTCGAATGCCAAGCTCTTTAACAAGACTCGCCGCATCTTCAATATCGTCATCATTACTATCTAACTTATTATCAATAATAACCACTAAGATCTTTTTAGCACTGGGACGTCCACCGTTCTCCTCTGTGAACATGGCTGGGGATTCTTCAAGGGCTTTTGCCAAATCAGAACCTCCCTTTATGGTGGGGATACTGTCCACGAGTGCCATGAATTGGGAATTGCTGTCAACCTCTTCGTTGAACTTCACAATGATATTCAGTTTTCGTATCAACGTGCCCACACTATAGTGCATTTTATTTATTCCGTACTTCTTGATTACATTCTTGATGATTTCCTTGGTCTTCTTCAAGTTGTTCCTGTAGTTGGTAGCAGTAGAGCTGATGACAAAGGCTAAATCCAGTTCTGGAAGTTTTTGTTTGTCTGCGGATGAAAAATCAATGTTGGAGAAACGTCAGTGAACCACAAGAAGCACAATAACGTTTGGTGAATTACAAATTGCTTTCAGTGTTGCACATTTAACCTACAAGGAGTTTTGTGTCCTCCTTCTTCTGGGTTCCGCGATCAGGAAAAAGTATGATTTACGTAAATATCCCAAAAGCGATATTTTAAATTTCCTTTAGTTTTCGTCACTCCTATTGCCATCTCTTTGTGAAAAGTGTTTCCCAATTTCCCTGTATTTTGGACACTTCCTAATGGACTAGAGTTTTATGAAGACATCAATGATCATCGCAATTATACACACAACTTGTGTATATAACTGCGATGATCAATCACGTCTTCATATCTTTCTCCGTAGTTCAAATCTATGATCTTTCATATATTCACTTCGGACAAGACATTTGTATACTGAATACCATTTAAGACCGAAGCAACCTGGAAACGACTGCGTGTTAACACGTTTAATGCCAAAATTGCTTTCAGTGTCCTCTTCTCTATCACAGTCTTCCTACTCTAATCAATAAGTAGGTCACTTTCACCATGTGACTACAGTTCAAATAACTTTTCCAGTTACCTTTGAGACCGATCTTCAGAATAATCTCTGCCACCTCATATGGATTATCATCTTTGTCAATCTCCAAAATGTCATCTAACCATGGGGTGATCTTCTGCAGTTCGTTTGAGTCAGCTTCGTTTCCAAGAGCCACTGGTATAACCCTGATATCCTGCTCCTCCAGATCCAGTCCTTCACTTGTAAGATCCATCAGCTTACTGGTGGATCTCTTGTCTGTGATCACAACCAGTATCTTCCTGGCGTTTTGACGTCCGCCTGAAGAAAACTCCTGCAAAGAGTAATACGAGAGTTTAATATAACACTGCATTATCAACTGTTTTATTACTACAATGAGATTGTCATGAAAAATTCAATGAGGAGGAACAAATCTAAAGGAGTCTCGATAAACAAAAAAAATAATTTGACGTTGATGAATGCGGTGCACACTGAGAATTCTACTGCAAGAAACTCAGCTATTGGGGCAACAAGGTCCTTCGTTTAGCAAGTACACATAATGGTTTAACACAAAAACGTTCCAAGCAACATCCGCACCTATGGGAGGACAGTACAAGTAATGAAGAAGTAATGTCTGAAAATGTTTTTTTTTATGACGGTTGTAATGGCGCAAGTAAAAGTACTATGGTTGAAACTATCAATAAATACAGTTAAGCTTTATTTGGTCCATCGCGAACGTTATTTACCTCTTTTGCTAGTTGCAGGGCTTTGGTCAATGAGGCACCGCGACCTTTTCTCATTTTACTGATGTAATCCATAAGAGCTTCATCCGAGTCAAAGTTGGTGGTGAAACGAACCAAGCGTGATGGTTCATCGCCATACACTATGACTGCATACATGATGTCTCCTCTGCCGTACTTGTCAATCATGGCGTTAATAATGTCTTTCATCTGCCGGAAGTTTGCTAATTCATTCAACTGCGCGTTGGCACTGATTGCAAAAATCATGTCAACTTCAGGAACTTCCACAATGTCTGAAAGAGAGGGAAAAGAACATCGTGTTTCACATTTTTTTTCCTTAAGATTTTCTAACATTTTATAGTCTGTAGAGAGACAGTTACAAATATCTTTTGGAAAAAATGACAAGCTGCCTCGCTACATTTATTGATCTTCCTGAATAACCTGACAAAGTATGAATACTTACCGCGTCCACATCCAAAACGATCAAAGTTTTAAACTCAAAATTAGTATTGTTGTATTTTAGGGGATAGCGTTCACCATTAGCCCTCTTTTGAATGGCCAAGCACTACAATTTTATGTACAAATTTCACTCTTTCGAGACCATCTGTTCTAGATTACAAGCTTGGTGGAGAGCCACGTTTTACTGCATTCCAGGTGTTTAGAAAGACATAACCAACAGGAACGTGCAAATTTCTACGTACATTACAAACGTTAGAGTCTAGTTCGACATAATTATTACTTGATTCTCATACCAGATATTACTTTAGCCATAATCTTCTCTGCAAGCTTTTCAGGATCTGCCGTTTTCTTTGCTTTCACCAAATATCCCTCAGCTGAAGTAATGTTCTTCAGTTCATTCACATCAGCATCGGGACCGATTCCAACTGGCACAATCTTGATCTCATCTTCCTTCAATGGTTTAAGTGCCTCCTGGATTTCCTCCTCTTCGTTAATCGATTTCTTGTCCATGATTACCACCAGCACTTTCTTCGCATTCGGACGAGGTGAAGCTTGATCAAATAATCTCTTAGCTATTGCCAAAGCTTTCTGAAGATCGGGGCCTCCAGATGGCCGAGAGAAGGAGTTAAGATATGTTCGTATCTAGAAAAGACAAAAGAGCAAAGCTGAGCGAATTACTTTGGACAAGCAAGTGAAAACCGCTGTTACAGTTAAAGTAATTTGTCATAGTCGGTATTTTGCCGACACGGAACCGAGAACTGGGTGCAAGCGTAGTACGGGAGCGCTCATGCTTAGTACGTTTGTAAAAAGGGACGGTTGAGAAACTTGCGGCATACTACGGTCAGCCTTGCCACTCGCAACTTCAGATAAGGTTTATTTATTTTTATTTACTATTTTTTTTTGGTTTAGTGTTATGGGAATAGCGTTCTCTTATTAATCTTTCGTTATATAACCTTTAAACCCTAAAGGTAGCGTCACTGCATTTAGTCGGGGGTACTCGGTCCCTATTTTTTTCTAGAGGTTTTTGGGGTTTGCGTGTCCGGCTTTCGCATGTAGGGTGTTATTTGATGTATCTTTCATCCACTTTGCTGTAACCTTATTGATGTTGAAATTAAAACATATCTTGGGTCTGGCTGACCAACGCGTCCATGCCTCATAACCTCTGATTGTGTTCGGTTGTGTAGTGAAGGCAAAATGTCAGACATTTTAGCAGTATAAATTAGCTTACCATGTCATCATCTGGAAGAGACAAACCAAAGCTAATAGGAGTAATGGGCTGACTTCCAAACGCCAGTAAAGCATAACGAACTTTGTCGGTTTTGTAAGTCTGCATGATCTCTTTCAGAGTGTCTTTTATTCGCTGGAAAGTTGCCTCAGCACCGGCAGCAGCAGAACTGATAGCAAATGCCAAATCGATCTCGTCCAGTGTGGCGGTCTCTGCGACGAAAGAACAAGTTACCAAGTTAGTTATAATACAAATACTTCGGTTGTCATTGGAATATGACATTTTGGCATTCTTCTAGAGCCAACATAATATTCTATGGGAGATAATCCAAAGAAAGTCAGAGTAACAGTAAGGTCTCGTTTGACCGTGGAAAAATTGAACATTACATTTAATTCTTTTTTCAAGAGGGCACGGTAACGAATCCTGCAATGTGACTGGTTCTCAGCGCATTATGAATTTTCCCATCTCTGCCCACGGTAAAGCTTTCGTGAGTTTTATAACGATGATTTTAGGGAGAGAAAGAATAATATATAAGTTATTTACCAGCCTAGTGTCGGTCCGTATAGTGAAAAACTGTGACCTTGGACTTGAAAATGCTGCCCCAGGTCGCAGGCCTCGGGCAGCATTTTCAAGACCTCGGTAACAGTTTTTCACTTATGGACCTCCCAGCCGGCAAATAACATATATGGGATTCTGCTACCATATCTATGATCGAGCTACAGTTCACGAACACCTCGATTATACCTAGTAAAAAATGAGTTGATATTTCTTTATTCGCTTTTAGAATAATTGATTTTTAACTTTGAGTACCTACTATGAAAAATAAGGAAAGACGCAAACAAAGCAAAAGATGCAAACGGCCCACGTCGTAGAAATTTAAAATGTAAAAATCACCGGAAATTATTGATTAGTGTTTGTGGAAAACTCGGGCAGGGAAATCACAGGATCATTGTGACGTCATTGAATTCTAAGAACTCCCTTTTCAAAATGTTTTCCGTCTACGCTAAAACACCAAGCAGGCGTTAAGATCGTTTTCGAAAAGCTCCGTTTTCGTCGGGGATTCGTGTGGACGGGGCCTCAACCACCACTCCTATGTCTATACATCAACTATACGGTCGTTCCTTCCTAAGTTGGTGAGCAAAATGTAAAATATTTAATGAAGAAACTAGAAGTATCGAGTTGAAAACTTACTGTTGAGCACGCGTTCCATTATTTTTTCTACAACTTTGGTGGGTGACGTTGTATCAGTGGTATTGATGACATCATCCTTGACGTCAGTGATGTGACGCAGCTCTCCATCTCCTTCATCGCCAAGTGCGACACCAATCACTCTGATGTCACTCTCGTCAAGCCTCTGCGCGGATTTCTCGACATTTTCCGCCAGGCTCTCTGATTTCTTGTCTGTTATCACCACCAAAACTTTCATAGCGTCTGGTCTGGCGCCATTAGAGGCCTTGAAAAGCTCTTTCGCTCCGTACAAGGCTTTGTCCAGTGATGCCCGTGCTGTATTCTGTGGAATGCTATCAACATTTCCCTTTAGGATGTCATCGGGATTAGCTGAGTCGCTGAAGCGGACATGGATGGTCGGGCTTGATCCAAAGGTCATAACACTATAAGCAATCCTATGAGATCCATATTTATCAATGAACGTTTTGATGACTTCTTGCATTTTCTGGAAGTGTTCCTTGGCATTTGCTGCAGTCGCACTGATGGCAAATCCCATGTCAACCTTTGGGACAACTGGCTTATCTTAAACAAAACAGTAACATATCACTAGTTGAATCTCGGAGATGGTAGTGCAGTGTTCTCTTAAAGTATGAAACCAAAATATTAAGCAGTCTCATAGCTCTTTTAGAACGAAATGCTATTGTCCAAAAAGCTTCGTTTGTGTAGGACTATACGCAGTGTTTGCACTGCGTATTATATGCCTTTTTATAAGATAACGGAGCTTATCTGGAAAGTTCCAACTTGGTCCCACCGTTTTAAACACGACTTCTAATTAGTGTACACTAATAAAATGGTTCATTATAATCCAAAACACAGAATTTATTACCCAACCCAAACCCTAGAATACACACAATCTCTTGTCCAATTTTCAATATTGCAATGAGGGAAAAGGACTCTCGCGGTTTATAGGCGATCATGTTGTCGCTATTTTCATCTACGTTTGAAGTTCGTTGTCATACTCACTATCGGTGATTCTCTCGGAGATTTCTTCAGCACACTCTGTTGGAAGAGCGGTGTCATTTATCTTGACAAAATTCGCTTTGTTTGGAGTGGTTGCTTCCACTTCGTCAGTATCAGCTCGGTTTCCAAAAGCCACCGGAATCACCTTGACTCCATCCTCCTCTAACTCGCTAGCAGCGTCCCTTACGTTAGCGATAGTGCTTTCAGACTTTCGGTCCAATATAACAACCAGGACCTTTTTCGAGTCGGGACGGCTGCCTTCGTCAAATACTTCCCTGGCTTTTTCTAGGGCAGCTTGAAGCGACGACCCTCCGGATGGTCTTGGAAGTCTGTTCACAGCATTTTTCAAAGAATCCTCGTTGAGTTGTTGAGTGAATTTTATCCTGACGGACGGATCTCGACCGAAGAGGATGATACTGTAGTACACTCGTTGGACTCCATACCTATCAATCAAATCCTGGATAACTTCCTTTATCTTAGCAAAGTTCACATCGGCTTTAGGTGAGATGGTGCTGATGGCAAATACAAGGTCCATATCAGGAACTGCTGGCAAATCTGATAATCGATCAAGAATTGGAGCAATGGGTCAGACAAATTCACAAATACTATAATCATAATGATCACGGATAGATTCAGTTCCTAGTGAACGAAATCTGTAGACAAAGCTAACTGTAGGACACCTTTGGAAGGGGACACAAAGTCGTCATAAGGCTTGACAGGAAAACAACGTTTCCAATCCCCAGCACGGCTACACATCCGATAGGTGGTCCGTAAGGGCTTTCTTTCTTTATGGGTGGTTCAATTGTTAAAGAATACAAATAGAACTTGCATTAATAAGTGATAGGCGGCTGTGAAGGCCACCACTTTCGTTCTAAAAGGAATGGATTTTTTATGGGCCACAGGTCAAATAGGACAAGTGACAATCGAATATATTTCACACGGCCATTTGTAGGATGAAAGAGACGATTCAATCAAACCTCTCCTCATCAACAAATCATCAAGTTACAAAGTCCAAAGGAAACTATCACCGTGACATTGTTTGTATATATGATCGTAAATTGCCACTATGATGAAATTCTCGATCTCCATTTCTTTACATTTTCGTACACATTAGGTCTTTCCTAGATATCTTGCCAAATTTCAATTTTCAACGAACATTAAAACTCGTGGTTTTTGGACCTTAATTTCCGAGAATTTACAGCCGCCATTAATTTTCCTTGTTCCAAGTCTTGGTTGAAAATTTGAGAAAATGACGTC
The DNA here is from genome assembly GCF_042242905.1 of Orbicella faveolata. Lineage (NCBI taxonomy): Eukaryota > Metazoa > Cnidaria > Anthozoa > Scleractinia > Merulinidae > Orbicella > Orbicella faveolata. The sequence continues at coordinate 2,172,661 of NW_028301539.1, read as the reverse complement.
ATTTTCTCAAAAATACCGCACAGGATGAAATTATGATAACAATTAATGTAAAAAATTGCACGAATATATGAGCCAAAGTTTTTGTTATTCTTTATGCGAATTGCTGTGCTAATTGTTATTATAATTTCAACCCGTGTGGTATCTTTGAGAAAATGACGTCATTTTCTCAAATTCTCAACCAAGACTTGGAACAAGGAAAATTAATGGCGGCGGTAAATTCTCGGAAATAAAGGTCCAAACGACATGAGTTCTAATGTTCGTAATAGATTGAAATTTGGCAAACAATCTAGGAAAGAACTATTGTGTGCGAAAATGTAAAAAATGGGTATGGAGAATTTGATCATAGTGGCACTTTAATTAGCATAGACTTTTACGATTTATGTATACCTTTTCTCTTTAGTTTTAGTTTGGATTGAGAAGATATATCAAACACTCAAGACAGTGTTTGACCAGATATCCAAACACCTCGACGTTCGTCAAAAATACTCCGCTACGCGTTGTATTTTCAACTCTCTTCTCGGTGTTTGGAAATGTGGTCAAACACGGTCTTTCGCGTATGATATTTCACATCAAAAATTGTAAGAAGAAATTGTGATACCTTTCAACACTTTCTCCATGATCTTTTCAGCAGTTACATCAGGATCAAGCTTTCGCTGTGTCACTATGATGTATCCTCTATTGGATGTGATCACTTCCAACTCGCTGGGATCGGCTGACGAACCGACAGCGACGGGTACAATTTTAACCCCTCCCTCCTCTAGAGGCACTACAGCCTTCTTCACATCTTCAGGGCGACTCGTGGATTTCTTGTCAGTAATAACAACCAGAACTTTTTTCACATCAGGTCCAGCTGACTCCGAGTCAAACAATCGTTTGGCTTCTTCTAAAGCTTTCAGCAAGTTAGGTTCCCCTCCAAGACGTTGAGATGACTTTATTTTAGCCTTCAAAGAGTTCATGTCAGATTCTTCGCCGAAGCTTAATTTCTGAAGTGCGTTTCTACCAAACACGATGAGGCCATAACGGAGCCTATCAGTGATTCCATACTCGTCAACGATTGCAGTAATAGTGTCCTTAATGCGCTCAAAGGTGTCTGAGGCTGACACAGCTGTGGCACTGATAGCAAATCCTAGATCAATCTGTGGAACTCGAAGATTGTCTGAAAGATATAAGAGCATAAGTGAAATTTCTGGAATATTGTAAACATATGTACAAAGGTGAGGGTTTGATTGTTATCTCATGACGGAAAGGAGCACTGGTATTGAAGTGGGTACAAAATTACTTGTGTTAACTACATTAATCACAACTCACCATCAAGTATGGTATCAATGATCTTATCTGCGATGTCTCGTGGTTCATCAGTTATGTTTGGTTTGATAACATCTTCTTTGATCGACACGATTGTCTTCACTTCATTCACATTGTCCTCATCACCCAAAGGAACTGCAATCACTCGTATTCCTTCATCCGTCACCTGTTTGGAAGATTTCATGGCATCCTCGCTGCTGCTATCTGACTCTCTATCGGTCATTATCACTAAGATTTTTTTCGCATCCACCCTTCCACCGGCGGCAGGGATGAACAACATCTTGGCAGTGCTAAGAGCTTTATCCAGTGCAGCTTCTTTCGATGGTAAAGGAACTTTTTCAATCAAGTCTTTTAAAGCAGTCAAACTGGCCGATTTATTACCAAATTGCAGATGTGTTGTTGGAGGTTCTCCAAATGTTAACAAGGCATAATGCACTTTGCCATGGACGCCCAATCTATCGACAAATTCTTTGATTGTGTCTTGCATTTTCTTGAAATTGGCATCTGATTGGAAGGCTGTGGCGCTGATAGCAAACGCGACATCCATTTTCGGCACATTGAAATCTAGAGAATAAAATCATGAGGATAAAGAATTAAACAGGAGAATTAACATTTCCAAAAAGTAGATAATGTTTTGCAACAACATGTCGTGGTTCAGTTTTCCAAGGTGCCATCCTCTGTACTTCTGGTCAGTTTTTATTTTATGTCCACAGATGCACTTCTTTGAAATTAAATTAAAGAAATTAGAAGAAATTCTTCCACACTTATTGAGCAATAAAAGGCCGACCTTCCCCCCGTCACACCCTATCAACCCCATCCTCCTCTCTTGAGCATACCTGGATGCGCCACTTATAACGTTTTACCAATTTAGAAAAGACGCTTACGCAAGAGAGACAGTTGTTGACTATATGTTACCCATTTCTATCATTCCTTGCATCTTAACCCATCAATGTCACTGACATTTAAAGTAACAAAAGCCTCACTGACCTTCTAAAACTTTCTCCATAATGTCCTTAGCCACGTCATCAGGATTGTTAGTGTTCTTAACGTCTATCAAGTTGTCTTCATCGGATGTGGTAGCCTTAACCTCATCAGGTGCTGCCTCTCGCCCAAAGGCAACTGGAACTACTTTGATGCGAGAACTCCAGAGAGCCTCGGCTGACGTCTCCACGTCTTCAAGGCTGCTGTCAGACCTTTTGTCCGTGACGAGCACCAACACCCTTTTAGCATCTGGACGAGGAGAAGAATCAAAAAGCCTTTGAACTTCATCGAGTGCTCTTTCCAGGTTTGATCCTGCTCGATTCTTGGCTGCGCTTTGCAGGATAGCTTTCAGCTGGTCGTCATTAACAGGCTGCGTAAAAGTCACTTTAACAGAAGGTGTGTTTCCGAACACAACGACGCCATATTGGATTGTACCCACACCGTATTTGTTAATGACCCAGTCAATGATGTCTTTCATCTTTCTGAAGTTTTCACTTGAATCCAAGGCAGCGTTTGCACTTATCGCAAATGCCAAATCTAAATCCTGTAGCTGGGGTATAGCTGAAAGTAAACAGTAAAACTCAGTGTAATGGCGCTCATTTGGGTTTCGTTAACAGGGCTTGTCATAATTCGTTTGATCATGCGCAACAGAATCGTCAAAACCCCTTTGTGCAGCACAGCAAAATCAGGAGTTGAAAAGAAGAAGAAAACACACCATTGCTTAATTGTAACCTAGTCCACATCAAGTCAAAACCGATTATATTCCATGTGCCTGAAGAATTGAATTTGATGTTTCATAAATTTGCACGAGGCTATTTCACAGCACAATAAACAGACTGTAAGACCAAGTTACATTTTGAACGTTTCCATGTGCTTCCGCTAACCCGTGAACTATCTGCCTTCTTCAAACCACTGCTGTTTAGAGTTTTAAAGTTGTACTTACCTTCCAATACCTTGTCCATAATTTTATCCCCTATGTCACCTGGGTCTTCATCTTTGTCTACACCCAGTGGAGTCTGCTTGTCAGGGATCATTTTCTCCAACTGCTTGGAGTTTGCTTCATCTCCTACGGCCACTGCAATGACTGTTATTCCTTCGTCTTCCAGCGGTCTAGCAGCTTCCTTAATATCATCTGACGTCGAAGGCGATTTAGCATCAGTTACCACAACCAGAACTTTGTTTGCCTTAGGCCTGCCCGAATCCTTCTCAAAAACCTTCTTGGCTTCCTCTAAAAGCGCCTTGAGATCGGGTAATCCCGAGGGTTGTGGTAGTTTGTCGACAGCCTTAAGGAGTTTCCGAACGTCTTGAGGATCTTTTGAGAATGATACAACAGGTGTTGCCGAGTCGCCATAAATAACGATGCTGTAACGTATTCGATCAGGATTGTGCATGTTTATGATGCTCTTTACAGCATCCCTCAGTACTTCGAAGGTCTTTTCTGCATCGGTAGCAGCGGTGTTGATGGCAAAAGTGATATCAATCTCGGGTACATCTGGATAATCTAAAAGAAAACAAAGATTCCGTTAATACTGATAAAGTAAAAAATCCGAAAATGAGCTTCATTTAAGTGGCAAAGAAAGTCTCGATCATTTCAGCTTACATATCGTGCATTAGAGGAAATAAAGATGTACCATGTTTTCCTTTATATAACGTAAAATATAAATCATAGATAATTTATATAAACGTAGTGCTAGAAAATGACGATTTATTTAGTTGGGCAGTGGCGTCGACAACACAGTCATGGAAGAAAACGTTTCTTAAAAACTCACTCGTGCAAATTAATTCCAAATTGAACTCGAAACCGTATGATTACCTATACTAACAACATTCCTTTAAAACGCATTAAGAAACGTTTTCTTGGCTAACTATAACTGGCTCTGGAATGCTGTGATTCATACTACCAAAACACTGTCATTAGCATCTCTTAAGCGAGAGAAGGAGAATAACATAAAGGCTGATAAGAGACAAATGCGGCATTTTAGACGATTTTACCCCCATTCTCCAAGTGATAAACATAATTTGGATATGCTATTCAGGATAACTAGTTGACGTGACATTTAGATTCCCATAGTTTTCTTTTATTAATTCCAATTTATCAGATCTTACCTTCGAGAGCTTTGTTCATGATTTCCTCAGCAGTTTTCTTTGCACCATCAGTGCTGTTAGCTTCGATGACCTCACCCTGTTCAGGAGTCAAAATATCAAGCTCATCCTTGTCTGACTCTTCTCCGAGAGCAACAGCAATAACCTTGATATCATCGGGCCGCATTTTCATAGCCTCCTTCTTCAAATCTTCTCCTCTGCTATCGGACCTCTTGTCTGTTATAACGACTAAGACGTTCTTTGCATCGGGGCGAACCTTAGCGGCATCGTTAAAAAGCTTGGTAGCCTCTCTCAGAACCTCACCTAATGCTGCACCACGTCTGTTCTTTGAAATGGAGCCTGAAAGTATCAAATGATTTTCCGTTTTCATTAACAAAGTCAGCTTTCAGGGTTTGTTTAACTTATGACTGGGGTATGATTCTGAGGATTTTGCTAGTTTGGCAGTGTACAAGAGAACTCAACAAATGACAGCGACTCACTCTGAGGATAGATAACAACTACAAAGTTGAAACAGGAAATATAACCTGCAGAAATAATTTCGAAACACTGTTTGAGACAAGTTTGAAAAACGTTCTAGAGCATAAAATGCATTCATAAATTCATTACCCACAATTAAAAAAAACATTTTCCTCTTGCCAAATTTTCCAAGCGTCTTAGTCGCACCATAAAGCCTGGGATTCATCATTCCTCTCATAACAAAAGTGCTCGCCGCCTATCTCATAAAGGGCCATGGGGAAACACCAATTCCTGTAGCTTCTCAGCACTTACCGATGAATCGTTTCAAAGCCTCATCAGAGGGCAGCCGGCGATTGAATGGCAGCTCAGTGATTGGTGAATCACCAAACGTGATCACACTGTAGTGAATTCGGTTTGAACCAAACTTTTGTACAATCGCCCTAAGAATGTCTTTCATCTTTTCGAAGTTTGTCTCGTCATCTACCGCTCTGGCACTGATAGCAAATGCTAAATTCATCTCTGGTATCCTTGGGACATCTAAACGGAGCAAAACGAGAACGAAATAAAATGGAAGCATTAAAATCAAATATAGCACGCTATATCTCGAACGTGGGTACCCCGGTATAAAATAATGATATTTTAACGTAATCTCCGAGGTAACGCCCGTTATAACCTGGATTTTATATCTCCGATGCTTAACAGTTTTTAAATCGGGAGTAATTTTGCTTTTGATATTGAAACCGTTCTCCACCACAACTTCAACGATTAACGATAAACGATATCTTAACACAAACCTTCCTACACAAGCTTCGGTAATGTGTATTGTCCTTTCATACCGACAATAAACCGTATACATTCTACTTTCTTGGCAGGATGAGCTACTTTGGACAAGAAAATGACATGTTACAGGGATTCCATGCTGGACAGCCTAAACAACCTGAAACGCTTTGCGGGTTCCTGGGCACCAAGTGTGAGGTGGCCTATCACAATTATTATAAACCATAGTTACCTTTCAAAACCTTCAACAAAATTATCTCAGCAGTCATGTCGGGATCATCGCCTTCGTCAACATCGACCAGGTTCTCTTTGTTTGGTGTGGTTTTAGATAGCTCAGAAATGTCTGATTCTGATCCAAGTGCGACGGGAATAACTTTAATGTCATCCTCCTCCAGGAACTTCGCTTGATTCTCCACGTTGTTTAGAGAACTGCTGGATTTCTTATCAGTAATTATCACCAGGACTTTCTTGGCATTAGAGCGACCCTGTGTTTCAAAGAAATTTTTCGCTTCCGCGAGGGCACTGTCTAATAATGCTCCAGAGCTCTTCCGCACAGAATCTACTAAACTCTGCAATGCTTCGTCGTCTGAGAAAGCTGTATTAAACGAGATTCTGGTAATGGGAACATTTCCAAACGTAATGACAGCATACTGAATACTAGATGTTCCATATCGATCAATCATGCTCTTGATTATATCCTTCATTTGTTGGAAATTCTCTCTCTCTTTCAAGGCGTTGGCACTAAGGGCGAAAAGAAGGTCCAATTCTGGAATGGCAGGGGGATCTAAAGGGACAAGAACATGCGTATCAATTTAGCCAATAAAGCTTGGAACTGACCTGCATGGTATGTATTTCTATTATTTTACATTCTAGTCCTATTTCGAGGGTGTCTTAGTGCTAGTTACGGTTGTTTTATCTAGACTGATAGGTCGACAGGAAAAGAACCGAAACGGACAAAGGACACATGAAAGAAAACAACAAAGGAACAGGAAGAAGAAGAAAAAGACGAGGAAGTAAAAGAAGAACAACAACAACTACAACAACAACAAGAACTTCTCACCTTCTCGGATTTTCTGTATGATTTCTTCACCCACACCTGATGGATCACCCTCCTTGTCAGTTTTGATGATATTTTGCTTGTTACTTGTCATAGTTTCAAGTTCCTCGTCGTCAACATTTGAACCAACACCAACAGGCACGACTTGAATATCGTCATCTTCCAAAACCTTAGCTGCTTCCTCGATGTCGCTGTCATTATTGATGGATTTGTTGTCAAGTATCACAGCAAGGACCTTTTTAGCATCAGGCCGGGCTGTTGCTTGATCAAACAATGTCTTCGCTTCTTCTAATGCCTTCCGCAGGTCTGGCCCACCTCGGAGTGGAGGGAATGAATTGAGAAGTATCGTCAGCGCCATTTTGTCAGGGAACGTTTGTGAGAAAGGTATATATGTGTTGGCTGAGTTACCAAACATGAGGACACCATATCTAATACTGGCAAGTCCGTACGTATCCACAATATGTTTCATAACATTTTTCATGTTTTCGTACGTCTGCTCAGCCCCGCTGTCTGTCACACTGATTGCAAATCCAAGGTCAACATCGAGGAGCGGCACTGAATCTGGATGGAAAGTAAGTAACACGATAATATGGTATCAATATAGTTGTCTCTTGTAAAACGTCTTTGTCGTAATAAATAGTAGTATTATTTTAAAAGAGATGTGAACGTTAATTCTGAAATACGTATGCCCGGATTTCTGAAAGCAGAAATGCTCGATCGTTTTTTCCTCGCCAGCGACAAAGGGGATGACAAAAAAAATTAAAAGGAATGTCAGTCTTTTTTTCTTCTCTACTCTCTTATCTTCCTTTTCTTGCTCTTCTCTACTTTTGGTGTTGTTGTTGTTGTGAAATCCACGTGCAAAGTATCGACACGGTTTTCATAAACCCAATCATATATTAGAATCCGTTGATACGACCAGCTTAGCATCGCGAAAATGTGTTTTACATGCGATTTCTTCGGGCCAAAAAGAGCCGTATTAGTGGCGCAGAGTTCCACTACAAATGTATGGGCGTCTACAAGATGAAAAAATTCAAAGGCTAAAGAACAAAAAAGCAAAAAGGAAATATTCATGAGAAAAACGTGAACCTTCCGAATTCCTTGAGTTTTATTTTTCCTTGACAGTGTCCAAGCTGTTCAACAGTGAGTATTCTTACCATTGTTAGCCTTTTCCATCACTTCAGCGGCAATTTCCTTCGTACTTGCGGTGTCATTAGTCTCAATGACATTGTTAACGTTTAAGCTTGCCTCTGTCATTTCCTGCGGGTCAGCTTCTTTTCCAAACGTGACCGCAATCACTCGGATCCCATCATGCTGCAGTGATCGAGCAGCAACCGACACTGTAATTTCATCACTGTCTGACATCTTGTCCATGGCAACCACTAGGATCCTTTTAGCATCTGGACGCGTTAACGCTGCCACTTGGAACAGCTCTCTAGCTTTTCGAAGCGCCCTGCCCAAATCTGCTCCCTCGTCATTCTTTGTAATACGCTGTAAGATCTGTCTTAATTCCTCAGGATCGCTCTCGTCTCCAAAATCAAGTTCTACATTTGGTTCTTTGCCAAATTTGATGACGCTATACCGAACAGTGGACGAGCCATAAGTGCCGAGGATCTCAGTTATAACAGATTTCATCTTCATGAAGTTATCGTCTGATTTTAAGGCTCTTGCACTGAGGGCAAATGCAATATCTAGCATCTCCTCTTCATCAGGCGTATCTAGAAATTAAAAAAAGACACTGCTAATGAGTCCAATGACGCAAAGAACACTAAAAGCTGCATTTCACTGACAAGCGAAAACTTGAACTCGTCGTCTCATTCTTTGCCTTAAACGATATCAGGGTGTGAACCATGAAATTAATATAATACCCGCCCATTTTAGATTTAAATGTTTCAGCGTCACGCTGTTACCAAGGGATTCCTTGAAAACAGCACCTTGTTAGATCTTCACGTGAGGTTAATTCGCTCGCAAAAAGTTCCGCACTCAATGTGTTCAATTTTCGGCATTACCTAAAGTCTATACTATTTAAAGGATAAAATGTTGTGATCGTGTCCAAATACACCAATATTCCCGAACTTGCATTATTGCTATTTTACGCTAAAGTATAATCCTTATAGCATTTTTAAGCCCAACCCAAAATTACCTTCAAGCACTTTAATCATAATTTTCTCCGCAGCTTTGTCAGGATTCTCATCTGTATCCATCTCAACCAAGTTATTTTTGTTCCGTGTGATTTCTTCAAGTTCCTCTTCACTCGCTTCTTCACCAAGCACCACAGGCACAACTTTCACTCCAGCATTTTTCAGTTCTCTTGCCTTCTCCTTCGTCTTGTCACGATCACCTGACTGTTTCTGGTCCATGATGACAACTAACACCTTTTTCGCGTCCTGTCTGGCTGTATCCTCGAACATCTTCTTTGCTTTGTCAAGGGCTTTGTCCAGAGATGCACCAGAGATACGAGCGAGTCTGTCAACCCTATCCTTTAGGATCTCGATGGTGAAACGCTCACTCTCCGTAAACCGAACTCTCTCGGAGGGTTCATCGCCAAACAAAATGAAACTGTATCGAATGTCAGTCTTGCCATAACGATCGATCACTGATTTGATGGTGTCCTTGATCGTTTGCAAGTTCTCTTCCGCATCTAAAGAACCGGTGCTTATTGCAAAGCCTAGGTCAAGCTTTGGAATCTCTGGTAGCTCTGTAAAAGAGAAAGATATTTTACGAATTAAGGGGATACTCAACACTGCTAAAAGAGAATAATAATTGTCATCGTCACTGTTGTCGTCATTGTCAGCATCATTCCCCAAGTCATCTTCGGGTTGTTTACATCAGTGACTCACCTTTTAGAGACTTGTCAATTATTATTTCCGGCCATGTTTGAGGTTCAATAGGTTCACAAGTGGCAATGTACTCTTTGTTCGTAATAATGACCTCTATGTCATCAATATAAACTTCTGGACCAATCACTGCCGGTACAATTGTCACATTCTTCTCAATTAACGATTCGGCAGCTTCCTTCAGGTCGTCGCGGGTATTGGCAGTCTTTTTGTCTACAAAAATGACAACAATTTTCCGGCTGCCTGGTCTGGGAGGAGCATTGTCAAACAGCTTCTCGGCTTCTTTCAAGGCTTTCACCACGTCTGGCTCGCCAGTAGGACGTCTGAGTTGTTGCACAGTGGCCCTCAGTGCTTCTTTGCCGCGGCCATCACTGAAGTCAACGACAACGGAAGGCGTGTCACCAAATGTCATCAAAGCGTAGCGGAACTTGTCTGTTCCATAATGCTTGATTATGGCATCCACTGTGTCTATTATCTTGTCAAAGGTGTCCTCAGCATCAACAGCAGCCGCACTCAGAGCAAAGACGAAGTCGATGTCAGGGATATCTCGAGTATCTGCAATACAATACACGAATATTATAAGAGCACCAGAGTCAGGCCTTGCAGAGACAACTATTGTAACACATTATGAACGACTGGAATACATTCATTTGAACTATTCAGCACTAAACGTTACTTGGAGCGGTTTTCAATTGAGTGTCGTAAAACCAAAACCAAACCAATTACTTACCAATTAGACTATTCAGCCAATCTCAAACCACAATAAAACCAAAATTAAAACTTGAGTAATTGCCTGATAACTTTCGACACTCAATTGAAAACGCTCAAGTGCAACTTTCAATAACATGTATTATCAGCCCAGTCGAGCTTTTGTTTAAAGATCGCCCTACAGGAATCCCGTTTGACTGTAATTTACTTGACAATATAAAATCAAACCCATGGAAAAAAAAGAAGTAATGTACTCCTTACCTTTGTCAATAGTTATAATAATCACCTCAGCCACGGAATCTGGATTGTCAGTGGTATTGGTAAGAACTGTAATTTCGGTTACAACATCTACTTCCGGTTTATCCACTTCATCACCAACACCAACAACAATCACTTTGACGCGATCAGCCTGTAATAACCTTGACGACGCCTTGACATCATCTAGCTTGCTATCAGACTTGCCGTCAACCATTACCACAAGTATATTCTTAGCCGTTGGTCTCTGGGTGGAGGCCGCATTGAAGAGATCTCGCGCTTTTTCCAACGCTTTATCAAGCGATGCTATCCCAGTTGTCTTGGTGATGGAGTCAATGGTTCGTTTTTTATCCTCATCTGACAGCTGGTCGTCAAAATTAATATGAACAATGGGAGGGTCTCCAAAAGATAGAACACTGTAGAAAATGTTGGATGTTGGGTAATTGTCCACAACGGACTTGATGATATCTTGCATTTGCCTGAAGGTTCTGTCCGAATCTAAGGAGGTGACACTTATCGCAAAGCCAAGGTTGATTTGAACCAGTCGTGAAGGATCTGTGAAATAAGAAACCCCCAAAAAATTAATTCTCTCTCCTGACATCACGTGAAAACGCGGTGGTCAGGACGTTAGATTCCGCATCGAGGGATACCAGTTCTTGGTCATTGCTTTCTACTACTGGGACAACGCGTTTAACTTTTACTATACGTCTCTCGACTCATATGCACAAGTCCGTACTAGCGAAGTGTTAGGGTTAACCGATGCAATGCAGAGGGATGGGCTACAATGGCAATACATCTAGTCACTTCATGCGACAGAAACAGGGAGAGGTTCTGGAAGTTTGGGCCACATTGTCTTGAGCGCAGATTTTTCGTAATTATACATTTCATGTAAAGTAGCTTTGAGCTTTTGGTAGCAAATCATTCAAGACAATATACATAAAGTTGATAATTTTGATGAATTCAATCTTCGGCAAGGCAACATACTAGGGCGATAACAGGTCACCACTCTGGTTTTTTATACAAATTGTCAAACCTTCGATACATATTTGGCTTGCATGGTGCGTTTGTGTCCATCACAGATGGCAGAGCCTCCGGATAGATCACCATCCAGTGGACAGGTATTACCGAAATAATTATCTTTTCCTTTCCGGGGGGGGGGGGAGGGCGGGGAAGAGGTAGACAGCGTAACGTTCTGGAGCTCATCATGATATATCATGCAATTTACCTTTGATAGCCTTTTTGATCTGTTCATCAACAGTATCCGTCACATCTTTGGGTTTATCAGTTGGTTTGACTGGAACAATGCGGTCTTCATCGTCAGTTACCGGTTCAACATGTTCCTTGTTGACTTCATCTCCGATGATGACAGGGATCACTGTTATTCCTTGATCCACCAGTTGCCGTGCTTTGGCCTTGAAAAAGATGGACACCATAGAGTATAATTACACCGCACATTGGAACAAAGAGAGAACAGTGGAATGGGAGCTTAAGGAGAAAAGATTAAAATCTTGGGCAGAGGCGGCATCAGCTGCAGGGGATAGGATAGCCTTGAAGCAGAGAGGCGACAGCCCAATTCTCCTCTAGCAGACCGGAACAATGATGTTGATGACATTATGACAAAACATTTGAGCTATGCTGTGTAGCAAATAATTGTATTCTGTCCAATATTTGTTCTGTTTGCGTTTCTTGGTATTGGTGTTGGCGCATGCCCATTCACCATTTATAAAAATGATTTGGGATTTTACATTCTGTACTCCCCCATGGTACTTTTACATCACCAAATAAAACACGACATGGCCATTTCTGAGCCACCATAAAGATCGCAATGCCTTCAACATCTCTAAACAACTGAAATTTTATTTACTGTCGAAACAACATTCTGAAAACTTGTATTGATTCTCTCCATTCTATTATACCAGGTACATGTCGCTTCTCTTAAGAGTTCCGTATTCTCCTAAATATCTTTAGAAACATTACAATAACTGGAGACTGACTAGAAAATGTTCGGGTTACTTCAGTCTCCAGAGTCAAATATATCAAACACGAGAGACAGTGTTTAATAGAGACATCCCAACACCGAGAAGAGAGTTGAAAATACGACGCGCAGCGGAGTATTTTTGACGAAATTCGAGGTGTTTGAACAGCCGATGAAATACTGTCTTGAGTGTTTGATATATCCTCTTAA